>NW_028186701.1:2301760-2307180 GCF_003343005.1 Rhea americana
AGGAAAGGAAAGGAAAGGAAAGGAAAGGAAAGGAAAGGAAAGGAAAGGAAAGGAAAGGAAAGGAAAGGAAAGGAAAGGAAAGGAAAGGAAAGGAAGAAGAAGAGGAAGAGGAGAGAAAAAGAAGAAGAGTTGAGTTTCCAGGCACTTCTTTGTAGTGCTCTTTCTAAGAGAAATATTTGTCTCAAGGCCTAAAAATAGGTAAACTTGCGAAAAGCCAAATCCTCTTTGATTCTTCTTAACTGATGCCAAAAGTATCCCAGATATCCTGTGTGCTGCCTATTACAATGTTCAGACTTAAACTGCTTCTTTTCCCATCAAACTTCTTGCCTAACATGGAGGTGCTAATTCCTGACTTTTTGTGGTAGTTACTTGAGTAGCACAACACTAAAGTCCCGCTCCAGCTCTCCGTGTTTGTTTCCTTGTGCAGAGATGCCTCTGGCTTTTGAAGGATATTTCCCTCAGCATAAGAAGCGAAACAAATTTTGTAGTATTTTCTACTTCCTTTCTCCCCAGTAGACATGAGTCATTAACACCTAGCAGCACCTAAGCTTTACCGGAGGATAAGTAGAAGAGGACAATGAGGTAGAAACAATTAGTGCTACAGTGACATGAAATCCCACTAGGCAATTCACTGGGATTTCTGTGAGTGTGTGAGTGCTCTTTACCCTGCCTTGTCTTTCTCTTATTATTTATTGCTGCTTGCTGAGTATTGCTGCTAAGCTTCTTCCAGCTCCGCTTTCGATGAAATAGCTGAACCACTCAGGCTTACAAATGAACTGAYCAGCAGCACAGATGATATGAACTAACAGAGTATGTTTAAAATAATAATCAAAGCYACTAATTGGCAGAAAAATCTAAGTGTAGTGGAAGTTGAATGACATAAAGCAAAATATCTGGTGATGGGGTTTTTCCAAGATGGGAAAAGAAAGAGTTATCTTCTATGATTTTATACTCCCCATATTGAATGGGTAAAAGTCTTTTCTCATTCTTTTATTATAAATCTATGGCTTATAGATTTTGTGAGATGAATATAGCTGAATTAATGAAAATCACATGGAAACTAATGCAGTGTTGTCTGCTTCTGAATTATTTGCTGAAAAAATAAAATAAAAAGCTTTAGTTTATACTAAAATTAGATTTTTAGCTTGAAGATATTCCCTAGAAATACTGCCTACTTTCGGTATAGGGAAGTATCTTAATAATTATGCAAAAGTAGTAAAAAAATCTTTATAAAGTAAGTCTTCAAAGTAGTTAATACCATTTTTATACTTGTAAAATAGATAATAGGTTTGTGTGAAGCTGAATTTATCTTTTTTTTTTAYATCAGATGTTGTCAAGTTATTTAAATTAAAAATCCTAGAAGAATGGATATTATATGTTTCATATCCCTTTTACAAGCAGTTACAAGATATTTAAGGTTGAATTTCCAGATCTAAATTCACAATACTTCTCTTTAGATAACAGGAAAAAAAATATCACAAATCTTAGCATACAGTTTTGCATCGGTATGGCTGTCATTGGGCTGTCTCAGCATACTTTTGCTAAACAGAATGTTGTATTTGGTAGCACCTAGACTCTAAGTTCTATTTTATTGTTTCTATTATTTTCATATTTAAGGCTTTTTTTTTGTAATGGAAGTCCTTTCTAAAGAATTCAGTTAAGTCAGTGAGCACTCACACGCAGATGAATACCATGAAAYGGAGCAGAAGCCATTTCCTGAAACTATGGAGACATTTCACAGAAGTGATGTCCAGCTGTTATTAAGCTCCCTCTCCCTCCTCACCTAGTGTAAATGCCAGAATAAAATATCAGAAAGTCTGGCTCCCCTCATAATTACTGACACCTGAATTATAGCTACACACAATTCAAGAGATAAAGCTAACATAAATGCAACACCTAYCCACCATCCTGCTTCCAGGAAGACTCATATTTTGTGATTTGATGAATGATCTACTCCTTTTCTGGGGATAGAGATGGAAAATGGATACATTTCCTGAATGAGGAAGGTGTGGTAAAAATAGGTCTGACCCATCATTTTGGGGCTATAGGAAAGTAGTACAGGACGGTCAACGTGCCACTTCTAATCTCTATGTGGGAAAGGGAGAGAATCTGAAATTACATATGTATTAACAAACCCTWTGAGCAGGAGCCACTGCCTGGGAAAGGTTGATTAGGCTGGGCAGTATGCTCCCACTGGATTTTACATCCAAAACTCCTTCCTGCGCTTTACACCAATGCAATCTTTTCCCTTCCTGAGGCACTATTCCCTTGCCAAATATTGCCTGTTCCAACTCTAAAATTGATATTTAAGTCACTCATCTGGGAACAAGGAGCCTTATGTTCTAAGTAAAATGGAGTGTTTCCATGGAAGATATTAAGTGTTCTGTTGCATCCCAGAAGAGCAGATATTTTGGTCTGCAGGAACTTCACTGAGTTTGGGTTTCCCATATCATTTTGTAGTTGCTGAACTATTAGATAAAATGTGTATGATCTTTTTAACTCTTTCTTGTGTGTGCTTTCTGTTGAAAGGAAGGATTTAGGCATTTCCTTTCAGAGAAGTCTTGAGGCTGTGAATTCCTGAAAACATTTCCCTAAGASACATCTATATTTTTGCTGGCGTGCAAAATAGCATACCAAGGACCCTATGCTTCTTAATTGTGTTGAGTACTCTTTCTCACTGGGTTTGCTTTCTGTGGAAGTAGAGTGTGGGTGGTAACTTGCATATGTGCTGGTTTTGCCCCATTATTGATTAAGATATAGCTTTGACATTCATCAAAGTCTGGATAAGTGAGTACTAAATCCAGCTGTAGAACCATCTTAGCTAAGAACTGGAGAACTATTTTCACCCTAGCACTGCTTGTCAGCCACTCTCTCTGACTGGCCTTCAGTTTCTAGAGTTTCTGGTTTAGGTTTCTAATTCTTCCAAGAAAGACAGGGTACCAAATTCAGGATTGTGAATGACATTGGGCAGCAAAGCAGCTAGAAATGAAACACTATGATAGTGAATATGGCTAAGTCATATAGATGKGAGAAAATTATAAAATTGATTTACTATTTGTCACTCAGGAATTCCAATATCCCAGCTGTTGCTGTTTCATACTTGTTAGTTCACACCTGGTCTCTGCTCTGGAGAAACCAGTCCTCGGCAGTGAGAACCAGGTGCAGCCTAGATTAGAGCCATGCTGCCGTCCAGGGTGTACCAATGCTGTTTCATGAATGTCTCTTGAGTTGTAGACCTTTGTTATGGTGCTGATGAAAAAGTATAGGCATAGCCAATATAATATATTTTACTTATCTTTGTGAGTAGGTATGAATYCAAGTGCTATTTGTGACTATCATTTGCCTTGGAATAAATTCACTTGTCAATCATTTTTTACTAATTCAAAGACTTGCTTGCCTTTAAGATAGTAAAAAAATAAAATAAAAATAGACTCAACCATCAGAGTCAAAATATGTCTTCCTTTTGGAAAGAATTTCTTCTCAGAGTTCTTTTTGCTGCATTCTTCTTTTCTCATGCATTCTTTTCATTGCTAGGGTTTCAAAGGGCAGGTGCAAAAAAAAAAAAAAAAAAATCACTCTCCTCATCCCACCTTGACTTGCTCTGCACTCCCCTCTTTGATCAAATTCTCCTATCAAAGTTTAATAATGTTTTTCCTAGCCTCAGAGTCCTGTCTGATTGGAATGGTGCTTTCAGCTCAATTTCTGTCTCTAATCAGCTTCCATTTCATTCAAAGGACATAGTTCCTAGGTAGAATAACAACAGTTTCTCTTCTGGCAATCTAGTTATGATTGGGCAGAGCTTAATACGAAACGGCAGTGCCACTGGTATGCTTCCCAAGCCCAGTTTCAGCAGCCTGAGCAGTGGGGCAGGTCCCTCCACAACGCTCCCAAGATCTTGTCCTGCCATGCCCCAGGGGAAGGATCTTGCTGGAATGCGCCACAGCTCCCTGGCACGCTCCCAGCTCCTTCCCGCAGGAAGCGGGCTGTGCTTTCGGCCACGTTGGCCCCTTGGGGTGTCAAAATGAGATAAGGCATGCCCCTAGACCTAGGGGCGTTACCATGTCACTAAGGCTCAAATCACAATTCCTGATAAACAGCCGGTGTCCTTCCTTTGCCACCTGTGGCCTGCAGCACTGTTCCAGAAGCAAATCTACCTACTCATACAAATCAAATCTTTCTACTCAGACACAAGAACCTTCTGCACAGTGGAGAATTGGCTCCTCATCTCTTCCAGATACTACATCTCCAGCTGGTTCAGGCATAGACATGCCACAGTCAGAGCCGAGGATGCAAGTCCCTACCTCTGGCCATGCAAAACTGCAAAACAATAACAATAAAAATGAGTATAAGGAACATCAAAGCAGCAGCTGTTGTTATAACACTATCCTGTTAATAAAGTAGCAGTGAAGATCATCTGATGAGGCTGTGAGGACCATGAGGATTGAGAATCATAGCCAAGGTCCAATGATCCCTGCTTGCTTTGGAGGAAGACCTCACAGCTTCTGACTATACAATTTAGGGAGACCTGCTTCCTGTCAAGAAACTATCTCTGAGGTCATTTTTATGGCAAGAACAATCAAGGTTTCTGGCCTCAGCCAGAACACAGACCACTCTTAAGGTCAACCTGCACACAACTTGGCAATCTTTGTCTATTTATCAGCAACATGCTGAAGAAACTTGGCCCTGGATGGTCTGATCTGCTTGGTTTCTACTTGGTGTCTAAAAACAGTGACACACACACAAACACACAAAAAGGCTTTCAATTTTAAATGAGCTTCCTTAAAAAGACTTGGCCCCAGTGCTGCCAGGGACCTGGGGCAAGGAGCCACCAGGGTTCTTGTTCCAGGTGGGCACTGTATCATCCTATTTTGGTAGTCTCGAGTGACCCTCACTGCAGTAAGCTCCTTTTCTGCACTGAATGCAGATTGCCGGGACTCAGTGCTTGCCCAGAAAGCACTTTTCTTAAAAAGATGCATCTGTGCATTGGCTTTGTACCTACAGTTCAGGATATCACAAGCCTGAGCCTGATGACAACAGCAACAAGGAAAGGATCCATCCAAAGGCCACTGAAATTACAGCAAAAGTTGCTACTGCCATGAACTGGATTTAGAGGGAACCCCTACATCCAAATATCACCACTTCTTTTCTGCATGACAGCACATGAACAACATACCCCAGAAAGTGACATCTTCACTGGGTGACTCATCAGCCTCCTCCATTGACTCAGTGCTTTATATGGAAAAGAAGAAAGCAGAGGAAGCTATTTAAAATGATATCTTCCAGTGTTCCGCTACAAAACAGTGGAAGGCAACAATACAGATAGACAGCAGTTACAAAAATAAATAAATAATAATAATAAAAATCTTAGCATGGACAAAAATGCTACCATTTCTTTTGTGATCCAAAATTTTTCTTTTTTT
>NW_028186701.1:2309095-2342931 GCF_003343005.1 Rhea americana
AAAAAAAAAAAAAAAAAAGTGAGATTTAGCTTAGTTAATACCTTCCCTTCATGTAGAATTAGTCCCTAATATACTACATAGAGTCAGAAAAAAACATTCTATCCCCTCATCAGATTGCTTCCTGTAGCTGTTTTTGATAAACCTCAGACATTATGGCTATTACTATTGTCAGATTCTCTTTTTGGCTTATCATAAAACATCTGCTCCCATTTTGTCCAGTTTGGTGATGGAGATGTATGGCATGTTACAATGTATTAATAATACTCTTTTCTTGAATGAGAATCTTCCTTTTGATTCATACTTTAAGTAATCTAATCTATGTGCCAGAGTGACAGTCTGTACTTTGGGATCAACTGTAAGAAGATTGGTTGTTGTGGAAGGGAGACATTCCTTTGCTGGTTTATTTTTCTTTAGTATTAGTGTTACATTGGCCTGTCTCAAAGTCTGTAATAAATTGCTTTTCTCTCAGGAATTTTCAAATAATTTAGTTAAGCAATTACTAACCATATGTATAATATTTTTTATTAAATCTTGGCCTAAATCCATTACTCCTAAAGCTACATATTTTTAGAGAATTCATGTGGCTAGCCTGTCACTGACTGTACAGTAAAATCCACAGTTTTTCTTTTTCTTTCTCTTTTTTTCAGCTTTTGTGGATTTTTTTGTTTTTTTGKTTTTTTTCTTTTCTGGCAACATAAGTAACATAAACATAGTGTTGAGTGCCCTAATGTCATGTAATGTTTAAGACAAGTCAGTTCAACTATTTTATAAAATTCTTTAGTGATACTGAGAGCTTCTGATAATATCAGTTAGGCTAAAGGAGATTCTACCTTATTAGTTACTGTGCTAGAATCTATGATGTGGATGTCTTTTTTYTAATTAAGTAGAGTTTAATTTGAACTAACACACCCATTCCACCATTTTCTGCTTCTGTGTTTTAGAGAGTTATCTGCATCTTCTCCCAATCCTTAATTTAATACCTAAACACCCATCTGAAAAACTGCTGCACCTCATTTATTTATTTCCTTTATTCCAAATATTGAAATTGTCGAGGATAACCCTGTGTTTCATTAAGATTCAGTGTGAAACACAACTACATTTCCTTCACGTTAGAAATGTTTGCTTGGGGATCTTTGGTTTTATTGATGTTTACCTAGTGAGTCAATGAGAAATTTTATCAAGTAGTGGTGTATACATGGCAATGACAATGATAGTGTAATTTGCCTCTATTACTTCCTGATATCAGGATTCTGCTGCACTGCCAATTTCATATCTGTTGTTATTATTTGTTTGACAGAACCAAAAACAAGCCAAGTGCTTTGCAAAAAAGAGAACAAGAAAAATCCCTTTCCAGAAGAGATGGCAGCCTGAATAGAAATGGCATAATGGCAGGAGACAAAGGAAGCAGAAAGGGGAAGCAGAACAAGAGTTATAACCATAAGATCATGAGATTGGTTTGGAGGCACAATGACCGCTATGAGGCATTTTTTTAAAGCACATAAGGACTGTAGTTGGGATTAGAGGATGGAAATGTAGAAAAGCAGCATGGAAAGGAATGGAGAAGAAGGGAGGAACAGACTGACAACAGGAGGAAGAGTAAACACAGGTGTATGGGAGAGGCCAGAACACACAGCTGACAAACAGGACTCTGACTAATGCCAAGAATGAAAGACCACATCGGAAAAGCAAGATGATTTCAGGAGGATGGCAAAGCAGGACGCGGTGATGCTGCTAGGGAGAGAAGAACCAGCAAAGCTGCCCTGGAAGCCTGCCCTGGAAGCTCCTCACTCTAACCTAACCCTGCTTCCCCATCTTCTTTCTAGCTCCCCTTTTATACACAAAATATGTATATAGAAGAGCAAAGGAGAAGGAGAAGCAGCTAAATATTTCCAAAAGGCTTGATGGGGAAGAAGTTTAAGCTGGGATAATATAGACTTACTCCTACTGTTGCTGCTACTGGTAGCAACAGAGCAGAGAGTATCCTGCTAACCTTTCTCATGCAGACAAATCAATGAAGGTCTTTGCTGCTACTTACATATAGGCCTTGCTGAGAAATAGAATTTTAATATTCCAAATAATTCGGGACTTTTAAAAATCTTATTTCATCCTAAATCAGAATGAAGTAGAAATCATTTACAGTGAAATGAAAATATGGAAGTAAAATATTGAGGCAGTTTCTTTTAAAGGTGAAAATAATCATTTCTATATTGCAAAAGAAGACAAGGGCTTTTTTGATCACTGAAAAAAATACTGAAAAAATACATTTTATAACTTTCCATCAAAAGTTAAGATAAAATTGGGAATCATTTTAATTGTTCTGAACTGATAATTCATAATTGTCTTTTTTTCTAGAAGGAAAATGGAAATTGGATTTTTTTCACTAGAAAATTGATATTTTCAGACTGTCAGGCACTTTAAACTATCTTATTCTAAAATAAGAATTCTTCAGGAGTACGAAAGCTACAAAATGGCCAGTCTCATCTCTTCCTCACTTCCTTCTCCTCTGCTTCTGTGATCAGACATCTCTACTGATTGGGCTGCAAAGAGCAAAAACTAATTTCAATGTCTCCCTGAGAAAAGGCATATTGCCAACTTCTTTAAGAATTATTAACTAGATATGCTTACAGGAAGTCACTTTTTTGCAACAGACAATATCTCCATTTAAATCCTCATCACAGCTCTTCCATTTTTTCCAGGGAAAATTTATGAGAAAGCATCCTGGAAACTCTCAGATCTTTCTGTCTCCAGTGAAACTGCTTTTAGACATAATTATAGTGTGGAAAATATGTTGGTATGACAGTTGAGAGTCTAATTCTGGTGAGAGGGTATTTTATTACTTTGGCATATATAGATAGGTACTTTATGCATAGTGTTTCTGAGTGCAAAGTGTTGATGCTTAGGGTACTATAAGTACTCAGTGGTTCTATTTTTTCATATAAGTTCTAGAGGGAACCACTGGATAAATTGTTCTCCTTCAGTGTAACAGAGCTTTGCATGAATCATTCATCCTGAATGTACACCAGAGCGATATCAAGTCGGTTGTTGTGACACCTTATGAATATGATGCCCATTTTTAGTGTCTTCTAGAAGCRGAATGATTTAAGCATTGTCTAGTGAAGACAAGGACCTCATTTAAGACTGTCTTGGTGAATCTGGATAGGATTCAAATAATTCATCTAGGCAAGGAGGAAACAATTGAAAGTCATAGCTGAAATAGTACTGATGATCCTTAACTGGTTGGGTTTGTCTGTCACTGAAGATTTTGATAAATGGTGGCTTATTAGATTTTCAGATAGCAGAAGCTGCCAAATACACTTTTTATTGTCTGCAGTTTGAACTTGGCTTAAGCTAGTTAAGTTCTTGTCATCTCAGGGTACCATTTTAGCAATGAGGTTTAGAGGACTTACTCTTTCAATGTGGAGGTTTCAGCCACTGTAGAAAGTGCCAGGTACACAAGGAGGTAACACGGTGCCCAGTTCTTGAAGGCCCAGTGCTCAAAGGATGAGGTCAACTTCAGTAATTTTGTTGCACTGTTACTGAAGGAGAATATTAGAGTTAAACCATACAACCATTGTGTCAGTTTACAAAATCTACTCTGCTTAGATTCCTGTCTCTTACATTTAATTGAAGTCCAAAAGTTTATAACAGTCCCAGTGTCATTAAGAAAAAGAAAATTGAAAAGCTATCATAGTGTCTCCCTATCATATAGAATTTTTTACATATCATTTTTACATATTTGATAGAACCCCACTAATGATTACTTACCTAAACCTTGTTTTGCAATAATAGACTCAATATAAAGTAGTATCAAAACATAACGATCACTTCTCTGTATCRTATTTAGCCAAGCTCCTGCTGACTTCAGTAGCCCAGGGTTTCTGCTTAAATTTTCTCTCTGCTTCCGGCATGATAGCAGATGTGGAAAATGGGTGCATTTGTCGGCACTGAGAGTGGATACCACTATGTGGCATCTACTCTCCCTCTGCTACCCAAAAGCTGAGCAATTCAATTGAGAAAGGTGTCAGAATCTCTGAAAACTGCAGTTTGATCGACCAGCTGAGTTTGAACAGTGAACTGGAAGCAYGAGTTAGGCAGGCATTTAGTACCCCCAACCTCAGTAGTGACACAGTGTTACAAGAAAATGGCTGAAAACAAAAGAGTAACACAAAGTAAAATAACGTAAAATAAAAGTAAAGGAGAGCATGCTTAGTTTGCTTCTTAGTTTGCTTTTTTTTTTTCCTTTTTTTCACTTTGCCTATACTTCAATAGCCTTTCCTTGCCTATTGTTGGCTATCAGCCTTTTAAAGACAATAGCTGGCAATGTGTAAAGGAAGACTACACGGACTCAAACCAGAAGTCCATCTACCCAGCGAATCTGGCAGGTGTCCTGGCCTCACAGGGACATCGCCCTGTCGAATAACAATAGGTCTGATTAGGCCTCCTGTTCCCTGCTGATTAGGGACAGCTTCAACTGTTGATATCCAGAAACTGTCAGGGCCCTATGTCCTGTATGCCTTCCTAAATCAAGGGGCATAGAGCGTTTAATAGTCTGAAGTTGTCCTAGATCCTGTGAATTTACTTTCTCCTTCTGTCTCTCTTTCTTTCTCTGTCTTACCTTTCTGTTTTCTGAAATGGAATGACCAGGGCTGCATGAATTATTCAACATAAGAGTGTATGATGTATTTATACAGTGATATAGCGATACAGTGTATTTATACAGTAATAATATATATATATATAATATATGTTTTATATTTTTGTTTACAGTTTCTTTCTTAATCATCCAAATATACTATTTGACATTTTTACTTGATGCTTAGTACTTAACTTGATGTTTTCAAAGAGCTGTCTAAAATTAATTCCAGAATTCTTTATTCTCAAGCAATAGTAAATTCAAAGCCCCTGTCTGTGTGTATGTAGTTAGCTTATTTTTTTCCCTTGTACATTTCTTTGTGCTTATCAGATTTCATCACCACTTTATTGCCAAAGGCATTCAAAATTGTGAAATCATTTTGCATTGCTTCACAATCAGCTTCTGATTTAATTTTTTAGAATCATTTTGTATCAGGTTTTCTCATCTGACAGTACTTAGCTGTCATATTTACCTTTACTATTAATAAAATTACCTTTGTTTAAGTCCCTTGTTTTAATTCATGCCTCAGAATCCAGGAAGTATCGCACATATCTAAGTGCCTAATTGGTATAATTCACTTTTGCAGTTTTCAGGATGGGGAAGGGAGGCCTTCAAGCTAATGTCACTTATGTTTAATAACTGAAATCTTTATTCAGACCTTCTTATTGTCCATCAGTTCTGACAGGCCAGTTATACAATCCTCAGAGTGAAAATGTGCCAAGGGCTAGATCCAGAAAGTATATTTAGGAATAGCCTTTAGCCTCCGAGATGTCCTGACTCCTCATAGAAGTCATAATCCCAGACTAGGCACCTCTCTGTACATTAGAAGAGGACAACTGGGTGTTTAACAGTAGCATCTAATAATGCTGAGATACTGAACCGGGAATGGTCTAAATGAGCTAGAGAAACAGCCAGACAGGGAAAACAAAACAAGTGAATGGAGTAGTGATATAGGTGTATTTCTCAACATTGCCTTACTCATAGGACCATAGGGAGTCGTGAGGTGAGACCACCTCTCCTGTGGTAGCTGTGCCTCTTGGTCATGGCACTATTCCTTGCAGTGATCTCTAGCATCTAATGTGTGTGTTCAAACTGCCACGCTGAGGTGTCAATCCCTTTCTTTCTCTCTAGTCTAGGAAATACTGTATTTCCAGGATTAGCAGACAAYCGGGTGGACTTTGAGGAAGCACATTGCCAGTGTGAGCACCCAAAGTTGTAGCTGACCACCGTTTCCATTGCAGGTCTAAGCTAGGGTCTTTATTACAATACCAGTGAAGGCAGTGAGAATAATTTGAACCTTGGCTTTGCAAATCTGTTAAATTTGCTTGTGTAAAATGGAATCATTTCTGTTTAGCCCATATCTTAACTTCACTGAAATGCCATCACAGTAAATCTCCAAAACCAATTCTCTGTCTACACGAGGATTGTGCCAGGACCCATGCTATTGTACATGAATACTGCCAGTATGTAATTCTAGGCAGGTGAGTAGACCCTGTGAGTTATTAGTATTCATAACATATAAGAAATCTTACACAGTGGGGGAAATAAGTGAGTGATGATAGACATTTATAATTTCCCAAGCTGAGTTGCATCCTGGATATTTAAGAGGAGGAATGAGGACCCTGTTTATTTTATTTATTTGTTTTTATAAACCTCTTCACTAGTGTATGTTAAAAAAATACAGAARCATATAGTACTGAGTATGTTTTTGTAGTTGCTAAAATAATTATTTCAAAAGTTATAGCTGTACTCAACTGGCCAGTGACAAAAGAGAAATAGCTGTCAGATGAGATTTTTGATGTTGCTAGAGAAAATGTTATGAATTTCTGTCTGTTTCATTACAATGTAGATGTATGTAAACCTTATTCTGTATAATTCAGTAGAGCTTTGGAAACTAATAAGCCCAAAATTAAGAGAATCCACAGATCAGCCCATCATTAAACTGCTATACACCACTTTAGAAATGACTAAACTCTGCTGAGTATCTATATTAAGTGTGGACTAGTTACTACTTTCATAATTAATTTCTTACCTTATTAATTTATTAGACATGTATGTTGGCCTGGACTCTCCTCTGCTTCAGCATTTTCTTTTTCTTGTATAGCTGACATTAACCTTAGTGGCTTCTACTTTTCTGAAATAATGGATATTAATGGAGTAACAAAGGCAGGTAGCCATAAAATAAAAGGGAGTGAGCAACAATCTGAAATTAAAGGGAAATTCTTAATAAAGCTCAGGCTTTATTAAACTTACTTTCCTTATTAAACTTACTTTCCTGGTAAGTATTGGGCAAGCAAAGCCATTATTACATACAATGCCAAAATGGCCAGGAAAGTGGATTTTTATGCACTGATATCAAGTTACAGTGAGTCTGTGTCTAGGAAAATCTAATATACCAAAATCAGGAAGT
This sequence comes from Rhea americana, assembly GCF_003343005.1. Classification (NCBI taxonomy): domain Eukaryota; kingdom Metazoa; phylum Chordata; class Aves; order Rheiformes; family Rheidae; genus Rhea; species Rhea americana. The sequence goes on from NW_028186701.1 coordinate 2,316,139, forward strand.
CATGACTCAGTGACACAAAAGAGAGGGGTGCTGTTTTAAACTCAACGAGACACTCCAAAGCGATAACTTAAAGCTGGCGTATTTTTTGCCAGTTCTGCTACTGTGATGGCACCAATCTTTCAGGAACACTCACTGCTAGTTCACAAGCCAAATCACTGGCTGTTTCCAGCTCTTTTCTTGGTATGTAGACTCAAAGACTTGGTGTCTGCGCTCTTTTTCAGTACATTCTCTAACCTTTCTTTTAGCTTTGCATAGACTTGTTCTTGCATCTCTTCATTRTGTCTTGGCCTCAGGTTTTATTTAAAATTTTGTATCTTTTTACTTACAATTTGGACATAAACTATAATTGCACTATTGAAAGATAGACTCAGTTAAATTTAGGGTTCTAATCCAAAATCTCCAAATTTAGGGTTCTAATCCAAAATCTCCAAATTTAGGAAGTGAAGAATGATGGATTCTTAAAATAAATAAATAAAAATTCTTCTCTCATTCCTCACAAGCAAAAATTTTCCCATAATATACTTTTGCACCAAGATTTCCAGAACTTTAGGCATTCATCTTAAAACAGTTCACAAGAATCTGACTTTTTAAAAGTATTCATTTCTAAAGCTCTGAAATGCATGAATTATCAGTTTATCACAAACTGAGGAAATAGAAAAAACAACTATTTAGAATAAAGTAACAGCCTGAGTCAGTGATTTTTCTTTAATTTTTTTTAATGTACACTCAACTGCTCTCCTATGAATGAATACATAGATAGGCTTGTGATGTAACTCTCCACCTTCTTAAGGAGAAGGAGCAGTCTCTCCACTGCACTTWAACATTACAAATAAACATTTAGCCAGTGGGCAAACATTTTTATCAAAGCTCGAGTATTAAGGAAAGTAAATTGGGATAATTAGTTTGGAGGCATGTGTTCTAGTAAATACTAACTGTTAGTTACATGATTCTATGATTAATTAAATCTAAGCTGTGTAAAACTTTAAAAGAAGATGCAGTATTGTCCAACGTAATACTAATTGGCATAAAAATATTTCAAACTGTGTTGTAATCCACTGTTGAAATCACTATTCCCAGGAGAATAACATTATTTAAAAATTGTATCTCAATAACTAGAGCTAGCAAAAATTTCTTTAGAAAATTTAGGGCCTGTAATTTTCTTATTATAAAATTTGATACTGTCAAGAATTTGCTGTGTAATCTTTATATTGAGTACATTTTTTTTCCTGAAATCTTCATACTATAGTGTTTTCTAACATCTGTTGAAAACTTACAATTCAAGCATAAGTTACAAAAATGGTAGGTGAGTCTCACAGCAAAAGAGAAGAGTGGACTGTTGTTGATGAGACAAGGTCTACTGCTAGTACAACATACTAACATCATCCCTCTTCACAAAATAAAAATGAGGGAATTGTCATACTAATTCATTCAATATAATATTCTATGTGTATGCTGCTCAATAACTGTACATCTATTTAAATGGCTGAATAGAAAAAAAGGAAGGAAAAAATGAGAAACTCATGACATCTTATCCTAATTATCACCAGAGCAGTGCATAAGTCTTTCTGTAGGTCTGGATCAAACTCTTGAAGAAAAATAAAAAGATGTTGCTAAAAGTTTACCAGAAATTTTATCCACATACACATGATGGATACAGGCATTCATGTGCAAATGTACCCACAGGCCAGTCAAAACATCTCATCCCCAGTAACTGGAGAAATTTTCAAGATTAAATAACTCTTTGAGCAAATTTTGCCTTTGCATAACATCAGAACTGAAAGTATATAGAAGCATTGGTGTGGATGAAGATGTAACTTTCCAAATTCAGCAAAAAGGAGCACTCAGACATGTAACTTGAATTCTTGCTTGACTGTCTCTGTGTCCATCTTTGCTCTTATTTTCTGAATATCTTTAATTCACACATGCACGCACACACACACGTACATACACACATGTTCACACACACCTCACGCTTTTGGAGAAGATAAACAGAATCACTGACTAATTGCAAGATCAAGACCCCAAGAGACACAAATTTCAGACGTGGAGCAAAAATTGAAGATTATATATTAATATGCACCTTCATGTCATGAAATTGTTCCTCCTTCACCCTTGAAAACATAGAGCACTACATTCCCCACTGTCTCCCCTTTGGGCAGCCTTCCTATGCATTTTTATACTGAAATATTCCCAAAGGAAAGAAAAAAAAAAAGAGTGTGGAAGTTCTGAACTCACATTTTTMTTTTATCCTGATTGCCAATGGGAATAGATTTGGGAAGGAGAGTATAACCAGGATTAAATATATCTGATGCTATTAGGTGACATCAAATGTAATGAAATCTCAAGGTCAACTTAAATTCTTACCTCTCCTTATCTCTCTGACACACAGTACTGCATCTCAATAGCTGCCACCAACAGCTACCATCAGAACTCTTGGCTAATTAGTAATCAGTCATGTCACTTGGTGTGATCTCCTCTGGTCTGACTACTGAACCTAAGTGCAACAACAAAAAAAGGAAATAGAAAACTAGAAATAGAAACAATGTGTTTACCTCCACCTATTTTCAGCAACTTTATATGCCTGCAATTCTAGTTTTCATTATATAACAGTAGTAGGGATGCATGGGCTTGAAGAGTTTGGAAATTATTCATTTAAAAATACTCTGTAGGACTAAGAGGTAAGACATTTAACTACCAGCCACATAGCCCCAACAAATTCTGAAAGATAAGATTTCATAGCAGTTCAACAGTAATAAGATAAAAGAAAAGATTTCTTAATAAAATTCCTTTCTCAGCAGTAAGTATTTCAGCATAGAAAATATCCACCACAGTTGAATCAAACCATGCATTGCTGGGGCCTGTAACAGCAAAGTACATAAGCACCCTGATAATATAAGAACATGAATGTCCTATCAAAGTTAGTGTGATCACTCACATGTTTACAATTACGCAGAAATGTAGATCAGAAATGTGGATTTAAGGATGAGACATTTAAGATCAGCCTTTCATGATATTAAAAAAATATTTACAAATATTTTTAAGAGATGACAAACAAATAAAAATGACTATCTGGCCATCTGACCGCTAGACTCAGGATAGCTTCAGACATGAAAATCCTGCACATTGAATGATCACTTTATTCCCAAACTAAACAGCTGTCTGAAATGGCAGTCGTAAAGTGCTAATCTCTGCTACCAATAAACAAAATAAATCATGGCAGAAAACTTGTTTACGTGCAGTAATCTCCAAAGGATTAGCATTTCAAGGGATCAGATTTCCTAAAACTCCTCTTTCCTGATAACAGCCTCCACTGCGAGATGATACACCAATAGGCATAAATTATCTAGAGCTGCAGATAAGCAGAGGCCATTTGGGGGTTCTGAGTGCAATATAAATAGATGCAAAACAGTAGGGGAACTGGTGCTCATCACAAACCTCAAAAGGATTAGCAGTTCAAGCTCTGATTTCCTTGCTGTTGTTAGCTGTGATTTATCATCAGACAGTGACTGAGAGTCTGTCTTATCTGTGATAATTTAATGGCTTAATGGCAGTCCCTTTATCTGGGGGTCATAATTAAGCTTGTTTGATCAGGTTCCTAACAAGCACCTCGCCTGTATTTTTAGCTATGCCTACTTTTTCTCTGGGCATAGGAGCATTTCTGCTAATTAGTATTAACAATATTATTGTTAACAATTACTGGTAATGATTACAATCTCATATAAGGTTAGCATTTATCTGGAGGAAAAATGCAAGCCAAAAAAAAGATGCAACACTTTTTGAATTTAAATACATTTACAGGAAATTTTAAGCTGCAGTGTCTCAGCGTGTCATGTCTTTGGCATGTCAGCTTCAAATCTAACTCGAATACAAAACCGAAAATGAAAAACTACTACATAAAATCATTTTCAATAGAATCACTTTCCCTGGTACAAAATTAATAGCAATTTGGAAGTAAAGATGATGGCTATTTTACAGTGCATTTACTGTCCCTCTCTATCATCCTACTAATGAGCTGTTTCTTCCACTGCCATGAAAATTTCCTTAACAAGGGGAGAACTTTAAGACCTTATTATGGCTGTTTAAGAACAGAGGCATCACCAAAATGAATCCAGTGACAGTTTTCTGTTGACATCACTGAAAATATGAGCAAGTTTTGTTTGTTAGAATTTGAAATTTGAAAGGAAACTTCCTGAGATTTTAAATATTTTTAAAATCAAATATAGCTGATATTTTAAAATACAATACAGTACAGCAAGGAAGAAAATCAACAGCTAGATGAAAGGTGAGTTAAATCTGTTTTTTTTAAAGGCAGACTAACTAAAAAGAAAACAAGTTCAGGCTTATCATATTACTTTCTGAATGGTTCRTATCATTCTCTTAGCACTGACATATGTAGAAGGCAACAAGGAGAAGTGCATAGGTTAATTAATGGGAAATTTTTGGAGAAATATAATAACTGGTTATAGAAAGTCACTTGAAAAACTTTACGATAGACATATTTGGCCATATGCGTGGGTCTAACATGTGTGTATATATATGCATATGTATGCAAATATATAAATGTATATTTCTAYGTATGTGTATATATTATATATTTTATGTCTAAGCATGCATTTAGTCATGAATACGACTACATATTCACGGATTTATTGGAATTTGTGTTTAGAATAGGTCTTATTTCGCTTTTGATGAAAAAAGTAGTGAGACAGAGAATCTATGTGTCTAGTCTAAATTAATCATCTAGGCACTATAATTGATGCAGAAAGACAAGGTTTATTAGAGGGCAATTCATTCCACTTATCTGAGTTGCCTGTTTTAGTACCGTATGCAGGCATTTCTCTCTCATGACTGCGGAKAAATCCCCGGTGATGTGACTAAGCTTTTGGATGAATGAAGGTTAGATGAGATGAATTCCACCCACATGACTGAAAGAAACATATAAATTCCCGAACCAGCAATATTTGCTTATGAAGAAGGTTACATTCCTGCTATTTGCAACTGGAAGGGCCATCACGTAAGAAATATCCAAAAATATATTTCCTAACTGCTATAGAACAAGGCTCACCCGGGATCCTTGAAACTTGTACCAAACTTTATTTCTGGATATTAGCAAATATCCTACCATAATGACTAGATGATTAGACAGGCAAAGAAGCCCACAGGCACAAGCAAAGAAAAGGAAATCTGTTCATTCTCCTACCCTAGTAAAGTGATATTGCAGCTTTCACTGAGCTCTACAAGCGGGTCAGGAGTGACTTGYGTTCAGCTGCTTGTGTCAGGCAAGCAGGGATTTGACTGTCAGTTTGCTAGCCAGCCAGTACAGCAGAGGACTTTGCTAGGAGTATTAGAGAAGGCAGCGTGAAACGAGCTTTGTTCCGTGCAAAGGCTTGATCCAGGTCTGGATGAAATCAGTGGAAATCATTTTGCTTACTTCCGTGGGATCGAAGTCAAGGTGTCAGCTATATTCCAGCAGCAGCTGGTCGTTGCCAGGGAAGATGAAATTTTACTGAGATATGAAACAGCAAAATGTGTGAAAGATTGAAATGACAAGGTGCAAGGGAGCTCGCAATACAGCATAGTGAAATCCTTACCCAGTATCTCTGACTAAAGCTATCGGCACTTGGGTGCTGAGCTGATGCTGGGAGGCCTCGATGAGATAACCCTGCACAATCACCAAGACGTCTGCTTTACGCATCTAACCTCTCAGATAACTTTCCAAAACTAACAAGACGGAAACATTTTTTGATGAATACTATTTTCACTGTTGTCAGTGTGTGACAAGATTAGTTTATTTTTTTCCACCACTGGAACAAATTGTTARGGATACATAAAACAGGAATCTTTGCCCAGTTCACAGTGAGAACAGAGACAGCACCGTGCAGTCACCACTGTGCTATGTTGTTAGCTGTTCACCAACTAGTGCCAGATATAATATAGCCAAATAAGTCTCCAGAAACAAAAACATCATAAAGCTTGTGAAATGCTGTCCTGCATTTGTTTTGAGTTCACCAAAGGTTTCACTGGGGTTTGCTGTTGTCAGTATAGAAAACAATAAATATCTAAAACCTTATCTCATTGTTTTAGTTTTATCCTTTGCTTGCAGAACGAATACTCTTTCTGAAAAGAAATCATAGCTATTACAAAACAACTGTTCAATTATCTGAAAATTGAAATAAGTCATCAGTTGAAATAAAGCAGCACATTGGTGTCTATCTCTGGGTTCGTGGTCAGAACTACAGCTGGGTTAAACTTGTTATTTTGATTTTGTGTAGTTTGGCATTAAAAATGTCATTATTTTGTAAAATTTATGTTCTATTGCTCTTACTATAGTTTTAGTTTCAATAACATGATTTTATTATTTATATATGTGCATATATAAGTATAAATATATTTTTACACACACTTATTCACAGATGTGGATATAYAGAAACATCAATTCTCACATTTAAGGTACAAGCAATTTTCAAGGATCTGTTTTCACCCAGAAAGAGGCATATTATTATTGCAAAACAGTCTCAAATGCGATTTGAATACTTCCATCATAAAAATATTTTTATTCTCACTGATATGTAAAGGTTGTTTTCACCAGTGTGGATCCAACTATGAATCTGTAGCAACCAATTACCTTTCTATTTAAGCCATTTTTTTATTCCACCATGAAATTTTTGCATAATACAATCTTCTCATCCAAAATGAAATTATTTTATCCCTTAAATATATCCAAGAAAGCCAACAGTATCATAGAATCATAAGGTTGGAAGGGACCTCTGGAGATCATCTAGTCCAACCCTTAGTGTAGCCCGCATGGGGATCGAACCCACAACCCTGGCATTAACAGCACCATGCCAGGTGCTCTTACCAACTGAGGTAAACCTGAATCCTGGGGTGTCTTAGGAAGAGTGTTGCCAGCAGGTGGAGGGAGGTGATCCTGCCCCTCTMCTCAGCCCTGGGGAGGCCTCATCTCGAGTCCTGTGTCCAGTTCTGGGCTCCCCACTACAACAGAGGCATGGAGCTACTGGAGAGAGKCCAGCACAGGGCTACAAAGATGATCAGAGGGCTGGAGCACCTGCCCTATGAGGAACCGCTGCGAGAGCTGGGCCTCTTCAGCCTGGGGAAGAGAAGMCTGAGGGGGGATCTTATCARTGTGTAYAAGTACCTGAAGGGAGGGTGTCAAGGGGACGGGGACAAACTCTTTTCAGTTGTCGCATGTGACAGGACAAGAGGCAATGGGCAGAAACTGAAGCACAGGAAGTTCYGCCTGACCRTGAGGGGGAATTTCTTCCCTGTGAGAGTGACRGAGCACTGGCACAGGTTGCCCMGAGAGGTWGTGGAGTCTCCTTCTCTGGAGATCTTCAAGGCCTGCCTGGATGCAACCCTGTCTACCATGCTCTAGGTGACTCTGCTTGAGCAGGGAGGCCAGACTAGATGATCTCCAGAGGTCCCTTCCAACATTACCAATTCCGTGAGTCTATGATTCTATGAAAGTCTTGAATATTGTTTTCAGCTCTAACACTGATTTACTATTTTATTATAGAGAATCCCTTTAATCTCTCTGAACTTCAGATTGTTCATCTGAATTAGATGAGGAGACGCCTATGACTTAATTAATGTTTGTAAAGCATTTTGAGACCTTGTAATGAAAAGTAAGACAGAAATGCTAAATATTCTTAAACRTCCACTCTTTTCCTTTATGCCAATTTTTGCCCCCCCAAGATCTATATGTTATTGTTAAATTTAGGATTATCTGGTCAACTGATATTCTTTTTACAATCAAAATTGTACAAAATGTTATAGCGATATATTTTCTTCTCAAATCACCATTTTCAAAAAAAAAAAAAAAAAAAAGGACTACATTGTGGGCATGCAATGGTTCTTAAAAACTGAATTTTTTTGTGAAATATTTCCTGAAATTTCATGATGCTGTTACTAAATTCCCAAATTTGCAATTCACTGTACTTGGGCAAACTGTTTTACACATAGGGAATCTCACTGATATATGGCTTAAAAAGTTCAACAAAGAAATTTTCATTGAGAAATTCAGTTGTGGAACAGGCAATGTAGTAAGAATGAGTCTGATGATAATATAAACATCATTATGATGTTTGTAGACATGAATACACATATGTACATATACATGCACTATATATTTAGTCAAATATATTTTTAMCAGCATTTTTTCTTTAAAAAATAACGGTCACATTACATTGTTCAAATGTATTTGAATCAGCTTATTAAGAAATATCATTCAATGTCATAAGCAATTGAAAGTGAATTAAAAATACAAATTCAAAGTTTTCTTTGGGTTTTGTGGCTTCCAGTAAAGCAGGGTAGACAGTAACATATTGGCACTTTTGATATTCTCATTCTGGAGAGACAGGTGGTGCTGGGTCTACTCTGGATCTATATTCCGGAATATAGTTTCTCCTACCAGGAACTTGTTGCATAGTTGCAAGATACTGCAGCCATTGGTGCTGAGGACTATTATCTAACTCTGGAATTTAAGAATGGACATTCTAAGGCAGACCAAAATTCAGTCTCTCACTCCTAAAAATAATAAGAAATATATTCCTTGGTGAAAAAACATATAGAGTTGTTTTCTGTAATATAAGACCCAACTTCCTTACAGTGGGGAGGCATACGAGCTCATTTTATGGCTACAGATTTTTCTTAGACTTAAAGCAATAAATTGCTATTAAGGAACACCACAGAAAAGATAATATAATTCACAACAGTTTTCTTTAATTATTCTTTGTATTTTTTGATTATTATTTTCTATTTTTACAACACATATTGTGTTGCTGGGGTAAGCAATATCTATCTTAGGGAGACAGAGATGACAAGTTGGAGAGGATTATTAATTACAAGTTACTATTCATGGTCTTTCTGTTTAAATGAGCAGGAATATGAAATTGGGATGTGAAATCAAGCTCATGTCTCCCACACAGCTGTGCAGAGCAGTTTCATCGGAGATACATAATTTAGAGAGCTTCTAACTTCAAGCTCTTGCATGTCATTTTAAATGGCTCATTTGACAAACTGTTGCAGGGGCAAGAATGGAAACATTAACTCCTCCCATATGAGAATCCAGAAGAAAAACTGCTTCTCTTTTCACAAAGGCATTCAGGGATACTGTTCTAGAAAGGTAAAGGAGGAGAGACCAAATTATAGCTGTTCAGTAAAAAAAATTAGTCAGTATAGTCTTTGTAGGTGTCAGCTCCTTCACGTAGTCCATGCTGACCTTTAAGCTCCTGAGCAGGTTAGCCAGGGTCAAGTAGTTACTCATATGCTTACAAATCTGAAACTACCACAGACAACAAGAATCTTTGCTTTTTWGATGATTTCTGTGGTAAGTGAAATATTTTTCATATCTTCACCTCTTCACCACTGCAATTTCAATAGGTAGGAAACTGTTTTCATATTGCAAATCTTGACATTTTGCTTGGAAAATGTCCTGCCAGGGACAACGTGTGAAGCATTATAACCTACATTTTGGGGGAAAAAAAAAAAAAAAAACAGATTCCCTGGCAGAAGTGATGAAAATTTGCTCTCATCAAGATTCTTCCTCAAACGCACAAAAACTGATACACAGCTCTGAAGAACTGTGGTTTTCAGTTAAAAGCCCCCACAAAGGGTCAAAAAAACAAAGTGCAGAGACCAAATGTTTGCTATTCTTGAAAGCAGTTAARGCTTTATCAAACCTTGGTAGGTATCAATACAGCTGGCATAAAAATGAAAGATTCCCAATACTGTGGTACAAGATGGTAAAGATTAGCCTTTACTGAGAAGCCTCCTTGTGTATCACTAGGGAGGGAAAAAAAAAAAACTTATTATTTAGTGATGGTTACCTCATCGACCATTTCCTTATTGTTGTTATGTCATCAGGTTTACCATTTTCTAATTTGACAAATATCTCTAGCTTAATACTATTATTTAATAACAGCGGTAGAATGCTCAGCTCAGTTCTTCACCTCTTCTCCTGAACTGTTATTGCTTTGTACATGCAGATGAGTCATTGTTAATGGCATAACATGTTTGTATGAGATTAAAAATTACCTTTTTCCAGGGCCAAAATAATTCATAACAAATATCAGAGTTCACATACATATGAAGTTTCTCTTGCATCCTTGGACTAAAAAATGTAATAACTTCTTTCTTCTGTGCAAAGAATAGAGATGCTGGCCATTTTTCCCCAAATCTATGGGTCTCCTGAAGGAAACAAATGGCTACTACTTGTCCATATTGTCTTTACTACATGTATGTAATGCTGGAAGCGTGCTTGCAGAGGTTGTTTTTCATTTTCCTAATGGACTGTTGTGAAAAATATCTAAAGTTACCGAAGGTTGGTGGCAGCAATTAATGGCAGTTTTTGCTTTGGTAGGGAGGAAAAATGCCAAGATCTACAAGCTTGTTTCATTCTTTCTGCATGCAGACTTTTAATCCAATGTATATAAGTAATCCGTCCCTAAAGAATTAGAACAAAATTGGTCTTCCTTAAAACACTCCCTTCTTCATGTGCAAGAAAGGAAGGGTTCATATCACGCGGCAGCATGAATGAGTTACCTGTGAAGCTCTCCTCAATTCTTTCTCAGGCAAAGCATACTTCAGTGGAAATTTTATCTGCATAGAAACAATACTATCATTATTTAAAAGAGCAAGCCTTCTTGCAAGAAGAGCAAGTCAGTTTTCTAYGTTAATCTTTTTTCACACATTACTGTTAAAATGTACACTTTTATATTGCTCCCTCCTTTTCTGTGCTTGCATTTACAGCTTGTGGTAGCATAGTTAAAAATAGAACAAACAATAACCAAACTAAAAATGCTCTATAATCTGAAGAGCCTTCAAAACTTGTTAAAACAAAACCTGATGGTGGTCAGCTAAGGACTAGACTATCCAAGTTCACTTCCAAGTTGTCTTGGAGATAATTCTTTAAATTTGACTAGCAAAGATCATACTTTCTCTTATTTTCAAATGTTGTCACAATAAAGAAAGCCTAAAACTTTTTGGAATATTTTTCGATATTATTTTCACTTCTGTAGCAACCCCAGAACTACTGGTGGACAGTCAGAGGAAGGGAAGACAGCCTATGATGATAGAGATGATAAGAGGCAGGGACATGCTCAAAGTAATTTTTCTACCAAACAGAAGAGATGTTTTCAAAAATTGGTGAAATGCTCAGCTATTTTTTCCAGTCATCATAGTCTATTCAGCTATATGAAACCATGATTTATGACTGATCTTTCAACAGACTTTCTTTCTAGTTAATAAATTGCTATTGCAGAAGTTCCTATTCAGGGAAGGCAAAACAAGGCAAGGCAGGGCAAGGCAAGGCAAGGCAAGGTAACAGTGGCACTTTCAGCTTGTAAAATATCACAACAGAATCAAATACTATCAAAATACAGATGACTCGGAATGACCCATTTTTCATAATTACATGGTTCAATTCATACAATGCCACAGATCTCTTCAGATACATGCGTAGGTCTATTGATCACAAATCTGCCTCACTATTATACTAACAGATGCACAGTTATTAATCTTGGAGGGAATCCATATCCCCTTTTTCGAGAGATCAGAGAAGCCAATTAAGGATGACATGGCATCTTGTGTAGAGGAACTGCTCTGCTCTCCCCATAAATGGGCAAAAATGATGCCAGAATCTGTGAAAACATGCCAAGAAAAAATAATTGTGACATACATCATCATCATTTTATTGTTATCTGCCATTCTAAGCCAATATCTTTCTCAGATTACAGGTTTAGGTATAAAGGTAGCAAGTGCAGCTCTGAAAATTCATGACACCTGCTAACTGTTCTCCTTCCCTTCTCAAACTTCTCATTTACCAACCTCTGTTAAGTGTTCCAGTGGGTTGACACAGCAAAATACATGCCAAAAATACTCTCTACAAGAGCACTAATAGCTCAACTGCATGAGCCAGGGTTATTAAACCACATCCTAAGTGGTGTCTAAGCTATTTGGAAATATAAATAAATAATGAGGAAAATACAGGAAATCTGTGCTCAGAAGAGATTTGTATTCAGATTGTTGGGGTTCAGTAAGTACCAGGAACTATACAGTGTACAAAATGTACTGTTTATGTATTCATTTTGCAAGCTAAAGTTTTTGCTCTATTAGCAGAATTGTCTTGGTGAAGAACACTGAAGTGATACATTTTGTAAATAAGACCAAATCAAAGATCATCACTCTCATCCCTTTTACCATCTGCTATTTAGTATCTGGCCTATTCAAACAAGTAATTTTTTTTACTACACTTTTACCTGCTAAAACTGTTTCTTTATATCACATACTTCCTTGATGACCCTTTCAGACACTTTGACATTAAGCCAAGCCATTGTCAACAAAATAATTAGATTTAAATTGAGTGACCAGCAGGATTCCCTATGACAGTGGCATAGGGACAGTTTCTACCATAATTTTGGTTATTTGAATATTGGTAATATTCACATTTTTTTCTTTCTCTTGTTTTTATAGCTAGGACAAACATGAATACGCTCTTTCTCTATAGGACACTGAAAGCAGCTTACTCCCCCTCCTGAAGGAGTAACGATTTCAAACCACCTAGAATGTGCTATGAGGTCAAAGAGTTACCACACAAGTCATTTTCATGACATAAATGCCATAAGAACATTTTTAGAGTGACAGCAGTGTCCTACATTTCTTTTCCAGTGACTGAGCTTATGAAATTTCCATGGGAGATCAATTGTATTTGCAAGGTGAAGTCTTTAAGAAGTCTAGATGCRTGGTTTAGGAGATCAGTAGGTGAGGGCCAATGCCTACAGTGTTGGAATCCTGAACTGGAGTGGTAAAAAGTGCAGAAGGATGGCAAAAACCGTGGTCACAGTACTGGTGAAGGGCAGTTAAGAGATGGAAGAAGAGAGGAATTTCAACTATTATGGAATAATTTAGGGCTTGGCTTCTCAATTTACTTGAAACATTCATTTTCCTAAAGCTGATAATGCTAAACTTAAGCTACAATGACCTGACAATACATGAGAGGAATAAAGGACTACAGCTTTATTGGAATACCAATTTGGGTGCAGGTGCCAACACTGAATATGTTCATTTTAACGGGCGGTAATTGAGATTTCCTACAGAATCTCTGTTTCTAATTCAGATTTTAGTTAGCACAAAAGACCAAATTCTCAAAACTGCTTATTTTATTTTACTGGAAAGTAGAAGGAAAAATAGGAAAACTTACAGGAGCGGGGAACATGTAAGGTAAGATTGATTTGTAATGGCAGATTTATTGATTCTGACTCATGAAGTATGAAGTTATAGATTTCTGTTATGWTACAAAGCCAGTTAGAACATCTAAATAATGTCACACACTATCCAAGCACTGATCAATTAGATTCTTGCTTTATATCTTTGGCCAGTTTACGATACACTGTAGACATGATTTAGCAGCTAGGTCAACCACTCAACTTTACTTTTTTAGCAGCAAATAATATTGTGCACTCTGCAAAAATATGCACAAAGGAGCTGTGAAGTTCTCCAAAAGTCAAGATCTTAAGAGTAAAATTAAGAAGAGAAATGGTAGTTACATTTAAATATTTTTAAATACAAATAATTTTGTATTGAAGAAAATTATTGCTTTATAACAAATAACAAAATAAATGTACTATTATTTCCAGTGCATATTAGTGTATTGTCTGGTCATACTAAACCTCAGGAACTGGGCACTTGTCAATGTGCTAGTTCAAATGAGTCACACCATACATACCCAAATGTATGATGATACACCATACAAATCTCAACAGAATAAATCTTTCAGCTTAGCTTATCTATTGTCTCTAGAGTCAACAGAGAGAACAATAGTGATATTTAAGTTAGGCTCCCAAAGAAGCTGTTTATAGGAATAGGAAGTTGTTTATAGTTACAGGAATTTTTCTCTTCATTGGCATTAGAGCTGACCAGATATGCAAATCTTAGCCAAGATAATTCAAAATTCCCATTCCTATATTGACTTTGAGTACAGAAGTAACTGCAATGATTACATYTGACAGCTCTTGTAGATGGTATGAATATAGTCATTGACTATTTTTGTGTCTATAATGGCTATAGAGAAAACTGCTTTCAGCAGCAAGGAAAATAATAAACAATCTTTAAGAGACACAATATTTTTTCCATTATTTTTATCTAAAGTAAATGCAGTGCCATTAGAGGAGAATTTGTTTCCACAAACATGTAGGGGTGACTGTTTACAATCTTAAGAGCCTTAGAGTCTTAGAGTCATGTATGCATGACTGAGCATCATTGCACGAGTCCAATGCTATGTTTAATTTGCTAACATGGACCTAGCTAATGAGGCCAGAGCTGCCTCAGTTATTATAAGAGAACTTGTTATAGTAGGACAAAAATAATTTATTTCTAATGCTAATAAACATTTCTATCTATTTCCATTTCTGAAAATGTGTATTGCAACCTTATTGTATTAGTTTTATACATGCACATGTGCAAGCACACATTCTTCTAGACACAAACGCTTATGGTAATATTTTAAATACAGAGAAAAGACAAAGCTGAGAGAAAACCATTACGATTCCTATTTATGGATTGAACATTGAGACACCAAGAAGTTTAAATTACTTTATTGATGTCTTACAGCAATCTGAAGAAACAGCTAAATATTCTATGTCCGTGTCCTGTGAATAAATAAGTAATTTTACTCTCTGTATATTTGAGATTTTCATTTACTTCCAGATTACAGGAACAATCATGACAGCTTTTTAGATGGATCAGGCTGGCCAACTGTATGAGGACATGGTCGGAACCAAGGCCTGTACGCCCAGGTTTCTTTCTTGTGGCATCAAGGGTACAGAGAGAGGTAGGAGGCATAGAGAATTAATAGAGTGTGCATCCTGCACTCAGAAGCACTTCTGGGATTCCCTGTTTAAACATAACCCAGAAATCATCCCCTTTGCATCTGTAATTCACAGTCTAGTAGAATAAATGCTTTTTTTAGGGAAATGAAATGTCAGAGGCAGCATTCAGTATAATTACATTCAAATTACTCCTTGACATGCAAGTCAGTAGAAAATTCTCTTTGTTTACAAATATATTCCAGAAGAATTTCATTTGGTTGTATAAACTCCATGGCCCTCAGTGTGAAAAAGCCATGCAAATTGTTCTCTATTTCAACAAATATGTGTGAAGATTCATACTTATATCACTGATTTTCATGCCCACTGCAATTTCCTATTTAAAGGGTAAGACTAACAAGAAATATTTTCCAACAGAGATTTCCTACAATTATAAAATGAATAAATCCTAAGATTATTGAGAGTAATCATATGGACATACTTATTAATTTGGAGAAACAGATATTCTAGTTGTATTAATCCAAATATGAATGAGCAAGTGAAATATTCAAGAGGCCTCAGAATGTTCAAAAATATATATTCCAAATGAGAACTGGCCAGATATCTATCTAATTTTCTTCAATTTATCTCAAGATAACATAGATTAGAATTTAGGAAACCCTGTCTCTGCATCTCATGTTTGTTTCATTAGACCACTCTCTCTCCTGAGCTAGCAATATCTGTTTTGGTAGGTATTCCTTTTAAATGACTCCGAAAACCACTGAGGAGCTTCTGAATACAAACTCTTTATCGTCAATTCTTCAATTAATGGATTTGGGGTCCCTCTTGCTTTTCACTGTCATCTGATATACAAACATTCATGTTCCCCACTTTAATTTAATTCCACTGCAATTTAATCAGAAAGTTGTTGTCACAGAACTTTTACACAGAAGTGCAAGAAGAACAATACTTGCATGATGTTCCACAAAATAATACTTACACCAACTGTTGTACTTGTCTCTAGCCATTAGTGACAATAATAAGCAGTAGTGGAGAAAAGAGATCTCCCTAGAAAAAAAAATATATCTATACAGGAAATGTTTGGATGATGAACATGTTAATGAACATGTTAATTCTTYATACTTAAGATAATGTACTAGACAGTGAAGTTAAAATACATGTGATCAGTGAAGAACTTATTCATTTGCTAGAAACCAAAATATGATTTTTTGCTCTCTCTGTTATCCACCTGACTAATACAGATCGCCCTGTCTCTTCCAATGATTTATGGTAATTAAAATGACAGTAATTATTAAACCAAATTTGGAAATGGAATTGTAGTTCTAGGTAGACATAGGGAACTTGACGCTAACTTTCTGTTTCCCTCCACAATTTCTGTGATAGCGTTCCCTTCAAATCAGTAGAATCTGGAGATAACAAGTCAAGCTGGAGAATGGCCAGCACCAAATTAACTTTTTTCAATCAGTTTTTACCCATCATTTCTGGGCCTGGTTCTCAATCAGTAATATACGATGAATAAGGCCAAGGAAATTACCACCATTCAGATGTCTTTTGCATCTGCTGCTGCAGTTCCAAAGCATATAGACTGTTTTGCTGTCTATATTGTTCTCTCCTGCTGGATCCTACTACAAGCCTTGGAAGAGGTTCCTTTGGGTGAAACGGAGGAGTGGCCACAACTGCTCCAAGAGCGAACAGAGCTTTACTTTATCTCCCCTTTTCCCTAGCCAGAATAACTAAACTAGCTCRCAGTGGGAGTGCAGGTATTCAGCACTGGGCCCCCCGGTTATAAATTATTAACGTCTAGAATGTAAAGGGAAGCAGGAAGGGAAATGGGACTATGAATTACAATGTCTCCCGTGGCTGCACTGGGAGCGGGCACACGCTTTCTCGGAGCTGTGCCTACGTCGAACTCTAGCCCTTCGTACTTTTGCATAGATCTCACCAGTTTAAAATTGCTTAGGAAGAATAAAAAAAAAAGCTATAATCTTACTTTGAGGGGAAAGGATTACACTGAAAGTTTGCTCTCTCCTTTTTTTAGACTTCTGAATAAGTTAAATAAATGTCATGGATCAGATCCACAGCTTCTGTAAATCAACTCCACTCCATTGATTTCAGTTCAACTGAAAATCTGGTCCAGTAATTTTTAAGTTAAACAACATAATCTGATTTGCATGAAATGTTACATGCAAGAATGAACTAGGAAACATGATGTGGAGTTGTTATATTCAACTTTTAATTACTTTTCCATAATTCTAAAAGGCAGAGATTATTACATTCAGAGAACAATATTTGATTCCATTTGGTTAATTTAAATCTCATTTAAAATTTCCTGTGGGAGAGTTTTGGATCAGAATGTCTGACACCACAACTGTGTTTACACCAACCACAGGAAAAACATTGAAGATGCATAAGACAAAATAAACAAGTCCTGTTTAAAAATCAAAATACTTTTCAACATAGAAGCTTCAGACATATATTTACTAATTTTTCTCATGCCACTCTTATGAGGCAAATAAACACTTATCTCCAAATTGCAGAAGGGGAAACTTAGAGAGGTGAAGTGAATTGCTCTCTGCTACACCACAGTCGCTTTCAGATGCAGGTTTGGAACTTGGGAGTTTTTGGCTATTAGGTTTTGTGACTCCTTCTAATTAACTGGAATTTTTTCAGTTAGCAAAAGAGAAGAAAAAAAATGTTTTCCTCTATTCTTTAACTTTCTCAGCATTTTTATGTTACTCTTTTTACACACTAGTCATTAGTCGTACCTCTGTTTCTGGAAGATTTCTCTTCCTCAACTTTACATCTTCTACCTCTTCTACAGCAAGCACAAAGATGATTGCTCACTATCTAGTTTTCAAAAATAAAATGAGATTCTTTCCTTTCAGATTCACATCTACATGTAATAACAAAGGTAAGGAGACTTTATATGTGGATAAAGATTAACAATATGATTGGAGATAAATTTACATTTTTTTTATAATGGATTTATATCCTGAAGCAGGAGCGTGCTTACTTCAGAATAATGTTGGTTGTTCTGTGGCAGGTGCAGACATATTCACAACTACTTAACTTTTGTCAGCTCTCCAGTTCACATCTTTGGTAGTCAATTTATCTTACAATTTGCTTCCACTGCTCAGCAATTTTTACGTCCAGGTGACATCTCTTTAATGTTGGAGGACGGCCAGGAGAGTGCTTTATAATATAGGACACAACTGCATAATGTAAGACTTATCCATTCTGGGAGCTATATCGTCCCAAATAGTTTTAGATGTATAGTCTTATAATTAGCCAAAGATTGCCATCATATTCAGGCATGTCTGGGAAAGAATCATTAGAAGAGAGATCTCTATAAAATATTGTCTGAATAAGTAAAACATAAAAACATTTTGAAAGTAGCACTGAGAGTCAACTCAAAGCTCAGAAGAGCTGATGAAATAACAATGGCCAAAAAAAGAATGGAACCTCTAGAAATGTTTTCAATACCTATAAGAATAYGACAGCATTTTTGAAAACAATTTTAATCTTACCAAAGGTGCTAGAGCTGATAATTTTGCACAAAGAAATAATAAAAAAATACTAATATGGCTAGCACCCAAGAACCCATTGTGAGATCCTTTGACTTCATACATGTCCTGGGGTTCAACCAGGAAGAGATTCACACARGGCAGCCAAAAGCTATATGACCTAACAGATTTGGAGATGACACAGAAACTTCATGTGGTCAGCTAAACAGAAATTGCTATGCAGGACAGTTCTGCCAGCAGCCAGCAGGAAAAAGTCGCATGGGGAGCACTATTAATAACACTTATCTCTTTTATCATGATATAGCAACAAAGAGAGTGTTAAATACTCTGTGTTCTGGATATCATTGCCATCACGGAGTCAGTGAAGAAACTCTTTGTGTGAGATTCAGTTTGAGACTAAGACACCTAAATGTAGGTGTTTGTACAACATTAAGATCTACACATCACCTGTAGAAATAAGATCCTATTACACTCAGCAGAAATCTCGTTAATACACTTAATGGAGCTGAATGACTCAACTAACCTTAGATAGATACCTAGATACTGCTAAAACACAGATGTCTAAAGGCACTTTAGGGGCATTGGGATATCTGCTCTCTGCTGGGCTGGGAAGCAGGTATTTCACAGGTCTTGTATCAGGCAGCTTGTGCAAATGTCTTGGATATGTAGGATGCTTTATTGTCCTGTTTTATCTGAAACATTTACATGGGATGGCAGGTATGACACAGATTCCATAGGAGATATGTACCCTTCTGCAGCAGCAGCTGGAGGCCAGGTAGGTGGAAGACTGCAGCTTCTAAAACGGCACTAGACATTTGTGTGTGGGCAAGTACCTTGGGCTCTTTCAGCCGGCTGTGATTTCATTCACCATTTTTGCAGTCGATGTCAGGCACATAGTGGCATTGCCACCAGAGACAGGAGGAGCTCAGGGCAGAGGTAGCAATGCTCTTCACTGATTCGAGAAAAAGCTCCATGATTACATCCTTCTTTGCTTGAATCGCAATGCTGTCCCAAGCAATGTACTCTCTTTTTGAGGTATGTGGTCCTTTCTACTCCATTAAGAATGTGTCTGGAAATCACTTTTCTATAGCTCTTCCTGTTAGCCTTCGAGATGCTATCTTAGACTAGATAGCTTGCTAACGTATGTTTTTTTTTCTCCATTTTTATTTAAACCAGAAATTTCTCAGCCTCTGTGCATCTAGGAATAATTAGATAACATTTAGCACTTGTATAGAGCTTTACAAATATCAGTAAATTAATCCTCAGGACATCTCTGTGAGATAAAATTAAAAAGGAGATATCTTTGTCCCCCAGGGCTCAGTACTGGGTCCCATCCTGTTCAACTTTTCCATCAGTGRCCTGGATGAGCGGACAGAGTGCATCCTCAGCAAGTTGGCTGATGATACCAAGCTGGGAGGAGTGGYTGRMACACCWGAGGGCTGTGCTGCCATTCAGAGAGACCTAGACAGGCTGGAGAGCTGAGCAGAGAGGAACCCATGAGGTTTAACAAGGGCAAGTGCAGAGTCCTGYACCGAGGGAAAAATAACCCCAGGCATCAGGACAAGCTGGGGGCTGACCTTCTGGACAGCAGCTCTGCAGAGAAGGACCTGGGAGTGCTGGTGGATGACAAGTTGACCATGAGCCAGCAATGTGCCTTTACGGCCAAGAAAGCCAATGGTCTCCTGGGGTGYMTTWGGAAGAGTGTTGCCAGCAGGTGGAGGGAGGKGATCCTGCCCCTCTACTCAGCCCTGGGGAGGCCTCATCTCGAGTACTGTGTCCAGTTCTGGGCTCCCCACTACAACAGAGACATGGAGCTACTGGAGAGAGGCCAGTGTATGGCTATGAGGATGATCAGAGGACTGGAGCACCTGCCCTMTGAGGAACCGCTGCGAGAGTTGGGCCTCTTCAGCCTCGGGAAGAGAAGACTGAGGGGGGATCTTATCAGTGTGTACAAGTACCTGAAGGGAGGGTGTCAAGGGGACGGGGACAAACTCTTTTCAGTTGTCGCATGTGACAGGACAAGAGGCAAAGGGCAGAAATTGAAGCACAGGAAGTTCCGCCTGACCGTGAGGGGGAATTTCTTCCCTGTGAGAGTGACGGAGCACTGGCACAGGTTGCCCCGAGAGGYTGTGGAGTCTCCTTCTSTGGAGATCTTCAAGGCCCGCCTGGGTGCAACCCTGTCTAACGTGCTCTAAGTGACCCTGCTTGGGGAGGGTGGTTGGACTAGATGATCTCCAGAGGTCCCTTCCAACCTTACTGATTCTATGATCTTATGTACAAGAGAATTTCTTATTCCAAACATATGCAAAACCTAATTACTGCAATTAAATACTTAATTCTTATTAGTTTTATTTAATTTTTCCTGATTTATAGGTGAAGAAAGAGAAGTTTTTAAAAGCAAATATATAAGATTGATTTCTGCATTACTGAGAGTACATACTTTAGCCAAAATTTATTTATTTATTTATTTGCTTATGGTTTTCAAAGGTTCTCTTCTTACTGATTTAAAGGAGACTCAGCATATCTGAAAAATAWCTTAGATCTCATGAGAAGCACTGAAAATTTGAAGAACTCAAATTTTAAGACCCATTGTTATTGTGTTCTTTTTAATATTTTTCCCTATAATACAAATATAGCCATCTGAAAAATAAGATGCTATCTCTAGTTAAAGCAAGCATTTTCACTTAGTATCATATAAGATAACTCTAGTGCTAATACTAGAATTTTTTTTGTTTATTCTCTTATTCCAATAAAAAAAATAATTAAAGTGAAAATAAGGTCATAAATACTGACTGAAAGATGAAAAATACAGTAAAATTATCTTTTCAGGCACGAATGGAGCAGATTTTTACTCTTTCGCTCAGCAAAGGATATCAAAAGCACATAAGCAAAAGAAAAGTATATTAAGATGAAAACATTTTTTTCTATGTAAAATTAGCAGTTAGAGATTTAGAACTCAGCTTAGTAATAGCAAATTGTTTATCTGTCTTAACATGAGTTTATAGTCTCAAAGTATCAACTATAATCAGAAATCTATTTGCAAAGGTAATTCATTCAATTTATTCCCTTCCTTCTTCTATAAAGAAGGCTTTCTCCATCAGAGCTCCTAAAGCTTTATTCTTGTAAAAATATGATCCCAAAAGAAAAAGAACAACGTAGACTTCTAGACTTAAGTTAGGTTTAATTAAAAGGTCCCATAACTGACAATTACCTCACAATACCAAAATGAGCAGGTAACAKGGCAGGAATGAGCAGTCCCATGTTCTGCTCCTGCTCTTTGACCTTCTTAACTTCTTGTGTCATCAGAGATTCCTTAAACTCAGGATTAAACTGAAATACAAGGGATAGCAAGCCACTAGAAGACATTATCTTAAAACATTTCCAGCATTCAAGAAAGGGAGAGAAAGTTAACAGCAGGGAACTGGATTAAGGCCAACAGTACAAAGAATGTAAAAGAGTGTATCTCATATAGACGTCAAGCAGCTTTTAACTTCTCAAGTGAGTTATGAAGGCATGCCTGCAGACATGTGTGACACACTTATTCTAATCATTTAAAGTCCAAACTGCAGAGCTGTATAACGGTGTACAGTGAAATAAGAAAACCATAATCCCTTTTTCCCACAGGCTTTCCCACATGTGGCGGCTTCCAGGGCAGAAAGCAGAAGCTGTACATCTAGAACCTCCCCTATCCACAACCTGTAGGAAAACAAGCAAACAAAACCAAGGTCAGAATAGTGACATGTTGGCTTTGAGTCCTCTGGTGAGTTGGCCAGCAAAGATGAGTCACCACTGAGAAGTGAATAAAAACTAACTGCAAAACCTAGAGTAATGTTGTTTTGCAGCCAAGCCATAAACAGACAAAATGAACGTTAAGGTCTCAGCCATCTAAACATAGGTTTCTAGAGCCATTTGAGAAAAAGGATATAGCAGACATCAGCAGAGGACTGACAGCTATGCTATATGGTKGTGGAAGACTTGCCTCACTGGAGCAGCAACCGGAAGCCAGCCAGGTATCCCAGGACATCTCCCATTGCACTAAGCACCAACAGTTATRTAAAAGAATCAGCCTCCGAAACAAACACTTTCTGAGGTATTTACATKACCTATTTTAAAGGCCTCATTAGCACAGAATCATAGAATCAGTAAAGTTGGAAGGGACCTCTGGAGATCATCTAGTCCAACCACCCTCCCCAAGCAGGGTCACTTAGAGCACGTTAGACAGGGTTGCACCCAGGCGGGCCTTGAAGATCTCCASAGAAGGAGACTCCACARCCTCTCKGGGCAACCTGTGCCAGKGCTCYGTCACTCTCACAGGGAAGAAATTCCCCCTCACGGTCAGGCSGAACTTCCTGTGCTTCAATTTCTGCCCTTTGCCTCTTGTCCTGTCACATGCGACAACTGAAAAGAGTTTGTCCCTGTGCCCTTGACACCCTCCCTTCAGGTACTTGTACACACTGATAAGATCCCCCCTCAGTCTTCCCTTCCCCAGGCTAAACAGGCCCGGCTCTCGCAGCGGTTCCTCATAGGGCAGSTGCTCCAGYCCTCTGATCATCCTCATAGCCATACACTGGCCTCTCTCCAGTAGCTCCATGCCTCTGTTGTAGTGGGGAGCCCAGAACTGGACACAGGACTCGAGATGAGGCCTCCCCAGGGCTGAGTAGAGGGGCAGGATCCCCTCCCTCCACCTSCTGGCAACACTCTTCCWAATGCACCCCAGGAGACCATTGGCTTTCTTGGCCGTAAAGGCACATTGCTGGCTCATGGTCAACTTGTCATCCACCAGCATTCCTAAGTCCTTCTCTGCAGAGCTGCTGTCCAGAAGGTCAGCCCCCAGCTTGTACTGATCCCTAGGGTTATTTTTCCCTAGGAAAAATATGCTTATAAACCTAGGCTATCTTGCTGCCCATGTGAACTATGGAAATTCAGAGTGATTCAGTGGGAGTCATTCAGAGTACCTCCCCTAGACTCTCTTTAGCTTGCTGTCGGGGTGCTCTGACTTGTTATGYGGAAGCATCTGACTTCTTTTATTGACTGTGTAGGTAGTCTGGATGGTCTGACTTACTAGGTTATGGAGACAAACAAATTTGCTTAAAACCACCTGCTTTTAAGTGGTTTTGAATATTTCCCTGAATAATAAGTGATGGCAAAGTATAGTCCCATTAGTGTAGGTATTTGGGCCAATCATGTAARTAGTTTCCAAATCCCACAGTTGGCATAAACAAAAAGATGAGAATTTCTCCACTGTTTTCCCATTAATGAGGACATTTAAAACAATATCTCAGGAAATGGCAGAATGACTAGGAAGCTGGGAATCAAGGCCTATACTTGATGTATCTCACAAGCTTGCTTGAAATATTGGCTTCAGCATCATCCCAGGCTGTGTTTTGTTCTGGGCAAGCATACAGTACAGTGGCTTAGTAAGTTTTTAATTCATGTATTTGATAAATCTGTCCTTGCTTTCCCTTTTATTGCACAAACAAATTCTGCAGAAGAACACACTATAATATTGGGGTTCAGAAAAATCTAGTGCAGTGGCTAAGGTGATGTGATTAGAGGGGCAGTTCAGTGTGATATCTGACCTGACTTCRCAATTTTGTATATTCTCAAACATAAAGGTGCAGCTTTTTGTTATTTTTCAAATCTCTTTCTGCATTCTCTGTCCAAGACAAGTCTTTTGGATGAAAACAGAAATGATTCACAGCCTTTTAGCTGATCTTACAARGGATGGTTTTCTTCCATTTGAATGTCTAGTGACTGGTGAACAAGCCTTTGCAACTCAGCACAGAATCCTCAAGTGGATTCTTATGTTATTTTGATGGTATTAAGACAATTGTGCATTATATGTTGACACTTTTTTTCTGAGCTCTTCCTGTCCTTCTGAAGGAAAGTTCATATTTTCTAAATTAGAAATAAGTCTTTTAACTTAGAATAGAACCTTTCTAAAGGAATCTCTCTCTAGCTTTTCAGTAATGAAAGTGTGTTATATGCAATTGCAGTTTTCAGCTATTGCAAATTTGGGATGATTCATTTTTCTTTCAGAGAATGCGAAATACTTTTCAYCAAAGGCATTTACACATTAGTATATTAAACAATGAATTGAACTGTTTGTTTGAAGTTATTCAACTCTTTTCAGATTCATCTTCATAATAATGTTCAACTTCCAGCCAAGATTGCTGATTGGCAACATCTTGTAAGTAAATGTATAATCTAACATTATTAGTTATGATTATATATGTTAGATGTAGTATATGCATGCACTATATAATCTATAATATAATAGATAATCCATTATATGATATAATTTGAAACAAAAAGGTTAAAAATGTTTAATTAATTAAAAGATTCAATATTCAAGCTAGACAATCACTTTAATCAATATTTCTAATAGTATACTGATATAAATGTCAGAGAATGATAATTTTTTTCCTTACTGCTATGGCCAATATTTTCAAAAGGTTATAAAGTAGGCATGRTTTGTCTAGGTCCAGATTTGTGATCCTAAAAATCCACATTCAGCTGATGTCAGCCTGTCAAACTGAAGCACACAGACAAGCTAGAGAAATTAACATTTTTCAGGTACCTAAATGATCGCCTACTCTGCATTCCCAGTCTGTGGTCTACTTTTATGTGTCTGTATAGCCTTACATCTTAAATCCAGTCAAAACCTAGAAAACAGATGGAAAGCAATSTGCTTGAGTCCTCTCTACAACTATAGCAGGAAACCATTGACAGAGCACATTCAAGACTGATCAACAGAATTTTGCACTTTGGTGAATTAAGTTGTGGCAGCCAATTTATTTTAACTCAGCTGTGGGAGTTAAAAACAAGGAGATAATCCTATTACAAAATCCTTCTTCTGCACAGTAGCCTAGAGCATAAATCCTAACATGACTCTGGGAAAATGGTAGAGAGTTCATTTTGCTGGGAGAGGGACAGAAAGTAGTGAGTTAAATTTTAGCATCTATTTAAGGAATCATTCTTTTCTTATATTAAAAAATCATGTTTTAAAAACATGTGACTATTCTTTGGAAATGGGCTGGAGTGTTCCTAATCTGAAGTAAATACTTTAAGGATTAGACTACAGACTGTACTCCTTGTCTCGCTCGGTGGACCACTATTCTTATAGGCTTTTCTCCAGAGTAGCTCATGTTCAACAGGAGTGATGCAGGCAAAGCCTGTTCCTTTCTCACCTGCTGTTTGGTGCTCAAATCTCTCTCCTGGTGGCAGGAGCCCTCTCAAGCCAGAAGTGTTAGAATTCACATCTGTATCTTTCTGGGTAAGCGCTCACTTGAACGACCAGAGTTAACTGAAGTAAGATTTTTCCTCTGACTATAGCGTTTAATAGAAATGTTAGACTGTCTGAATGTATTGCCTCGCTAAGATCAAATCTAACATATTGGAAATTTCAAAAGAATTTAGTGGCTTGACAGTCCATCTCTGAATAAAGTGGGTTAGGTAGGAACCAGGTACTTTTAAACATATGTGAGAGTTTACGTTTAAACATAAGGAATTTTATTGTCCAAACTGAAGGTGTCCAGATTACCATGTCACTAGCTTAGGTAGACTAGATTATCATAGACATAAATGCCTAAAACTCTGTTTAGTATCAAATTAATGGAATTAGGCAATGTGAATCTTGACCTGAATAACACAGRGCATTCTGTAAGCTTTAATTTTCACCACATCAGAGATCTATTTTTTCATTTTGAATCAACTTAAAACATATTTTTATTTTTTATCAGACAGCAGCTAAAAATAAATATATAAATAAGAAAATASTCCATTACTGTTCTGTTCCTAAATCCATGATGCACATCTCTAATCAGCTGCACATTTAATGAAAGAAGCAAGATTGGTACTGAGAGGCGAGATGACAGTGAGAAAATGTGTAATCCTCCTCATTAACAAGTCTGTAAAGATCTGCAAATCTCTAAACCTCTTTTCCCCTGCATAAGGGAAAAAGGGAAGAATAGTGAAGAAAAATCTGTGTTGACTTGTGGATAAATGTACGTATCCCATCCATGAGTGGGTGTTGGTTAAATCTATAGACTATATCAACTGAGTCCTGATCCACCCCCATACTTACCAGGTTACTTTCAGGTACATTACTTTTTGCTTTTTGTGTTAAAGCTGGTTTACAGCTGGCTTAATACATTCCTGCTTCTAAACAAGATTAATCATCTTTGTTGGCATTGATACAATTTATACTTATATTTCATTGGCAATACTGTAGAACCATGATATTTATACGACTAGGTTGCATGCAAAAGATAGTTTTGTCTCTGTTACAGAAAGACTATACAATAAATACTTCCTTTGAAGTGTCAACAGGAATGCATTTTCTATCAAATTATTATTTCATCTTTATGGAAGCCAGGGGTTCCTTTAAGTTTTTATAAAAATAGTTGCTGTGTCTTTTCTTTTTCTTC
>NW_028186701.1:2342973-2346015 GCF_003343005.1 Rhea americana
GTGCAAGTGATTAAATTAATAAAAGATTATGAGATTCTACTGTGCCTGTTCAATCTCAGAGCATGTTCTCTCTCTCCCTCTCCCTCTCTCTTTCTCTATATATACATACTACATATATATATGTATACACAAAGATAAAGATGTTTTAAATAGCTAGATAAAAGCTAGATAAAAGCATATATAAACAGTGCCCTGGTGACAATTCCTAGAAACACTGGTTTTATCTACACAGACATGCCTTAAAGCTGTGAGCTTGCTTTCCGGTTTCAAGTGTACTAAATTTATGCCCACACTACATATCTTACTGCCCAAAGGCTAAGTGCTTTTCTACTGATCACAACAATTTTGTGTCTAGTTAAAATGCACAATGATACAATAAATCCAGCAAGTCAACTTTGTCTCTACCATGAAGAAGTAAAAAAATACCCAAGCCTACTAAACTGCATCACCTTCCGTAATCACTTTAAGTCAGAAGAACTTTTTAACCAAAGTCACATAAAATACAACATTCCCTTCTATTTGTTGTGACACTCATGCCCTCTTTTTATATTATATTCTTGGAGATGACTGGTGATATCTCAGTACTGGAAAGTATGCTATCTCTCTAGCAGACACTTGGAAAKTTTATGAGGACAGGAAGCTCTAGTTTTCCCTGGCCAGTGTCAGCAGATGTACTTGCCAATGAAATGAGAATGAATGATGAGTTGCTATTACTTGTCAGAGGCCTGGGGATGTGCCCCAAGATAAAAGTTTTAAGAAAGGAATGGCTTTTGCATTTTTAAGATTGAGCAAAGTCAGTGGGGACAAATAGCAGAATTTGTTTATTCAATTTGGCTTCTGAAAATGAACGGTATGCAAACACATAATTGGCTGGGAGATACTTCTGGTCTGGTCTTGACTCTTGGCAACTTTTTTACCTGCATATGGCATGATTAGCAAATAAGGATTGTCTGCCAATATTCCTGGAGAGTTTGAAGTGAGCTTGAGGTTTCTGTGTTTGGATACAGATCCTGTGTCGGTCTTTAGGATAGGTTAAATTGTCTTCAGGCAACCTGCTGAAATGGATGAAGATCAGGAGTTCATTACCTGACTGCACTAATACTAGTGCTAGTACCTTTCAAACCRTATTTCCTCTCTTGCCCCTTTTCTCTGAAATCTTCTTTCCCTCAGACTTCTACTCTGAAATACTACCAGCAAGGATGTTAGTCACACTGTTCTGGCTTTTTATTTGTTTTTCCCTAGGGTTTATTAATATGGGCTTCATCCTGCCCTTAAAAAACCAAATATTCTAACTAAAACAATAAAAATTCATTGACTATTATTCTTCCATCATTTTACTAGCATACGCATTTTTTGGATGATTACTGCAGAAATACACAGTGGTTTTTGCTCAAACAAAGTAGGAAAGGTCATAATCTTTTCCAAAGCACCTGAAATCATGAATGTCATATTTTAACCCAAAGAAATTAAGCATTAATTACACTTATAGAAATATTTAATCATGACTGAAAAGGAGGTATATCTGTGGTAGAATTAAATTCTGAGTCATCAATGCTGGAGAATGAAAAATAATTTCACTGGCAAAATTTATGGTTTAAGTAAATTTTGAATGGATGAATTTAAATTTACCTCCAGTCACTTTTTTTTTAAGTGTTTTTAATATACAATATTGTTCTCCTAATGAGATACAAAGATAGAAAAGATGTTCATGACCTTCAAATATTAGGAACCAGTTCAAAGCCTATTGACTTCCACAAGTTTTAGACCAGAGCTGTAGTGCAGTGGGAAAAAAAACTGATGAATAAACCTCATCCAGAAAGGGGTGAGGAAATTCTGTTTTGACAATGGAAGGCATTTTTCTTGCCAAGATGTCTCACTTTTTTCCACATACATATTTGCATCCAGAAGCAGAATAAAAGACGTTGATATACATGKCCAGGTATTGCCCATCTATCAAACAACATTGAAATCCAGGAATTCTAACAATGCTTTTACAGAAGAAAGTCTAGGAATAGTACACTTTAACACAGAAATGTTAATCTGAAGCTGTTTTGCAAGATACCACCTTACAGGTTTGGTATAAAATCAGGCCCACAAGGGAATGAAGAAGATTTTAARAATAGATCACCAGCATTATCACTGTTCTATGAGTAGAATAAACCATAAATATTTTATAAATCTCTGAATAACCACAATATACATGTACTTAGCATATGGCTATGTTGTTATATGTGTGCATGCTATGTATACGTGATGTTATGCTTCTAGGACTATCAAGCTGGAAGGCCAGAAACTAGAATTTCAGTGTAGTAGTATCAGCAGCAGAATTATTCTTTCCATTAACACTATATGTTCAGAGAAGTAGATAGTAATACAGCAAATCACAGCTCTGGGCAAGGAATGTTAGTATATTTAGCAATGTTTTAACCATAAAAAGATCAATTGTGTGTCAATGCTCATTTTCTGAGATCAAGACTTAGTTGAGTCCTAATCTGATGAGCAGTTTGAAGGAAATGGAATTTTTAAARGGGCTTCCTTGTAGCTAATTTCAAAAAAGACACTTATTTTACAAAACAGTACAATGAACTGATACTATGTTTTGATTTTTACCTAAGCATCTTCTTTAAGTAGTAGTGAATTAGTAGTATTTTTCACTATCTAKATAAGTACTTATGGAGAGACTACATTTTTGAAAAAAAAAAAAGTGAAGTTTTAAAATACTTAACAATCAGCACAATGTATTTCTTCTTAATCTGGTATGTCAATATCCTTTGTAGTTACAAAGCCTAACGAGTTATCACAAATATTTATCAACACAAAAAGCATAATACCTTTAGAAAGTCTTCACTTCACTTCCAGTTTTAAATGAATCCGTACAGGATGAATCATCYTTCTCATCAGTATTTACAAATACAATGCCCACGAAGCCAAAGTATTAGCAGTGATTAAGCTGAAAGTGAAATACTCCTGCCCAAGAAACTTAATGTACAACACTAAATTATTTCAATGTTGTAAGATGAACCCTCAATTCAATTAGGGCAG
>NW_028186701.1:2346056-2375572 GCF_003343005.1 Rhea americana
GTCTTATTTCACTAAGTATAACATAATAAAAAACTCAGAATTTGATTTTGCTGTCTTCCCATAATTCTGAATTTGTCAGAGATACCACTGATTTTAACAAGATCCTTAGTGGAGAGGAATTCTTCTCAATGTGAATTGAAATTATTTGCCATTGTTGGATATTGTGCCTCTGTTCCTCAAAATAYCTTTAAATAAACAGATAATGGTGAACACTATTTAGCTTATCCTATTCCTTTATCATTTTTGGTGTTTTAGGGTGCCAAGGATTTTAGGTATGAGGGTTTAATTGTTATGAGTAACAGTCTYGTGCAGATGCAATTGGCATTGGCTATGTGCACAGAAGGGTATGTGTTTTCACAAGGGCTGGACCAGTTTACATCTCATGAACATTTCAAATCTGGATATGTGAGAACATTGTGCTTCTGTTTTTGTTTTTGTTTTCATCTTCTACAGGATGTTAAGACAAAGTTTCCTTATTCAGCAACATTAAAATTGAATGTCATGTTATACTCATGATAGTGTTGGACATCACGTATTCTGGTAAACAGCTGGCATAATCCTGGACTGCACATCTGGTAGGTGTGGATGGAATTCATTAGAATAAGTCTTCCATAAATAATGTGCCAAAGCCTTGATATAACAAGTGCTTATGCCTGATGGCAGCCATTTACTGTTTGCCAGTTCAAAAGTGTTTCCAGGGTTGGAATTCATCCACTGGCACTTGAAATATTGAGAATGAGCTCACTACATTTTGGAGATGAAAGCTGAAGTATGGGGACCTTATCCTCTGGTGCTACGAACTATAGGAGCTCCAGGGAAGCCAGAAGAAGCACCCTAGTTTATAGCTGAAATTTTGGCCTATATACTTCCACTTTTAACCAGCTCTGTACTATTTTAGGAGAATAATCACGGGGTACATCATGCTAGAGGAATGACCTTGACTACAGATGTGCCCTTAGAGAAAAGCCTAATAAGAAGAGAGGAAGGACTTAAATATTATCATAGAACAATAGAAGATAGATTCAGAAAGAACCTTGAGGAGTCACCTGCACTATCTTTCTGTTCCAAATATATTTGCCCCTTTCCCCATGGATGCTTGACTAATCTGTTCATTAATCATTTATCATTAATCCCAGCCCAACACCATCAGCAGAAAGCACTATGCATTGCTCCCCTGTGTCCCCTACCCTAGATGCAGGGAAACGTCTGACACTTTTTTTCTCTTGATAGAAAATGTAAGCAAATGATTATCACTACTGCTATTTGTAGATGCAATAAAAGTGTTCAGCCAAAGTGCTGACAAGATGTTGGAGTATTTAAATCTGACCATGAGGCTAGTGAAAGCAGACCATAGAATAGCAATTCAGACATTTTTGTTTGTGATTCAGATGATAGCTTGATTTAAAAAAYGGTCAAAAAGAAGCATCATTCCCTCCAGACATTTTATTTTCATACATTTTTATTACTTGTATTTTACTTAAACCATGCTGTCTTTGCTGTAAAGATATATTCTTTTATGCTGCCACATGTATATAAATTGGTTCCCAAGTAGTATTAAATACTTCTTRTATTTGCCCTGGCAATAACAAAAGGTTTATAGTATTCAGTACTTGGCTCACAGTATGGACATATTTCAGAAAAAAAAAATGAACTGAAATATGCAACAAATATGGAAAAGGCACTCACTGATATCTCTGGATAATATTTTCAGAYGTACTTAGGTTGTTTAGGAACATAAGCCAAGAGATTTAGGTTTTCAGATGACTTAGGCACTTCCAAAAAAATTAATTTCACAGAAAAATCTTGAGAGAATAATTTTGCCCCTCAAATGGAATATTTAAATTAGATTTTAGATGAATTATAATCAATGATCAGGGTCTTACCCAACTGATTACTCTTTCTAACTAGATTGCACATTATCTATCTCTCTGCAGAGTAATTTCTATTTATACCTTTATGCCCTATCGAGTCACAGCTGATCAGAACATCTTTACCTGTGTAAGTGAACTATAATGTATAAAAATGTCACCTTTCACTAAACCTTGAAAAAAGATAGAAGTAGCTCCAATTTTTGTTGTGTTGGATTTCTGTTGTTGATAAGGAGTCTGCATTCATTTTATGTTAGAAAGCTCAGATCCTAAATTTCTCTGTTTCATATCATACTTTCCCCTGGGATGACTTGGAACTAGAATTGATTTTAAAGAGATGTAGTCAGCAGGCAAGAAGATGGGAGTAGCAAAAAAAAGGAGGGGACAGTGGTTATYTCTTTACTTGTATCATTAGATTTATCAACTGTCTTTAAAACAAATTGGGTTTCTTCTTATGGTGACAAGCTTCTGTCTTATTATCTCTCCTGCTGACTGTATATATAGGACCTTACAGATGATCGGAAAAGAGCAAGGTGTTTTCAAATTAGTGATGATAACTTTCTGTACGTTTTTCCACTTAAAATTTGGGGGGAAAAGGAATATTTTTCTATTGCTTAYAATAACACTGGTTTCCATCTCAGAGAGGCAGTGTGGTATTATTGATTTACATTTGGGCTTGCCATCATATTGCACTTCTCTAGTTCCTTTTAATTCAATAAATGCTCCCAGTTACAGTTAGTCATAGTTTCCCTCTAACACATTACTGGCATTTAATACTATGTTTCAGGAAGAAGGATGTTGCAGAGTTATCACTTATGATTATTAAAAGCATTTGGCATTGACCTGAAGGTGCTGTCAATTGTATCAATAGCACAACTTTAACTGATTTCAAAGGAATCAGGGTTAGGCAATGGTGTAATGTACTTTAGAAAATCCCAGCCATCATGCTCTATCTTCATCATTTTGAATCCTCCACACAGTGGCTATGCTTACAAACACAGTGGAGGTTTAGTAAACCTAATGATGTGACAAGTCAGCTGCAGCTCAGACTGTGATCTTATTGAATGTACAGCTAAACTGGAAGACTTTATGCAATAATGAGGAGAGTGTTTCACAGAATAAAAAATTTTGCTTGTATTATGACAATTGTTACAGATAATAATTATTGGTAGATTATACATAAAAAGATATTACARGTGAGCAAAGAGATGAAGAATTTTCTGAACTGGTTTCTGGTTTTGGGAAATTAAAACTCAGTTTTCTTCTATTACCTCTACTCAAATACAGCTCATATATATTAAAAAAGGGGAGGAAATGCTTATCCAGTTTAAGAAGATGCTGTTAATAAAATAGAAGAATATCTTTTTTTTTCCCTTAGACACATATCTGAGAGAAAATAGATCAAAAAAAGTAGGCCAGAGGTAACATTGGATCATCTAGTCTCACTCATTTATTTTAGAACATTAAATTTCACCCTTTACCCCTATACTGAAGCCAACAATCTGTTTCTGACTAAAACATACCTTATATTTAGTAAAAGTATAGCTTCCAAAAAGGAATCTTCTCTTGATTTGAAGACATTGAGAGACAGAGACATCCCTTTGGTGGATTGCACCATTCATTAATCATCTTCATTTGTTTTAAAAAAATGCTTCATTCCTAATTTGCATTTTTCTGGCTTTTACTTTCAGACATAAATCTTGTTATGCCTTTCTTTACTAGATTATAAAGTCATCAGTACCCTATATTTTCCACCTATGATGATATTTATGTGTTAAAAATACATCTTTTTACTTTAAATTGAACAGAATAGACCTGTTGCATCTCCCACTGTAAGACATTTTCTCTAGACTGTAAATCATTTCTATAGATTTAACTACCTCATCTCCAATTCTTAACATATGTTTAAAATCATGAATATTGGAATTGCACATACAATTTTCTATCAGCCTTACCAATCCTGTTTGAGGATATAAAACTCTTAGAGATCTGTATTTTCTATTTCTCCTTTTCTAATTTCAGTAAATAAAAAAAAAAAGAAAAAAATTAAAGTATTTTTCCATTCACCAGATCAATATTTAGCCATTATTTAACATAATCACAGAATCAGAGAATGGTCAACATTTGAGGGGACCTCTGGAGATCATCTAGTCCAACCTTTCTGCTCAAGAAGGGTCACCTAAAGCATATTGTCCAGGACTGTCTCCAATGGCTTTTGAATACCTCCAAAGATGGAGACTATACAACCTTTCTGGGCAACTTGTTCCAGCGCTCAGTCACCCTCATAGTAAAAATGTTTTTCTTCGTGTTCAGACAGAATTTCCAGTGCTTCAGTTTGTACCCGTTACCTCTCACCCTACCACTGAGCACCACTGAAAATAGTCTGGCCTCATCCTCTTTACATTCATATTTATACACATTGATAAATCCCCCCTTAGCCTTCTCTTTTCCAGGCTGAAGAGTCCCACCTCTCTCAGCCTTTCCTCATATGAGATGCTTGAGTCCCTTAATCATTCTACTAGCCCTCTTACTGCCCCTTGCCTATGAGGCTGGTATGGGAGACAGTGCTGAAAGCCTTACTGAAGTCAGGGTAGWCAACATCCACTGCTTTCACCTCACCTACCCAGCTGGTTATCCCATCATAGAAGGCTATCAGATTGCCTAAGTATGATTTTCCCTTGGTGAATCCATGCTGACTACTCCTGATCACCTTCTTATCCTTCACATGCTTAGAGGTGACATCCATGATGAGCCATTCCATCACCTTTCCAGGGATGGAGGTGAGGTTAACTGATCTGTAGTTTCCTGGGTTCTTCTTCTTGTTCTTTCTGAAGACTGGAGTGACATTTACTTTCTTCCAGTCTTCAGGCACCTCTCTTGATCTCCACAGCCTTCCAAAGATGATTGAGAGTGGCCTAGCAACCACATCCACCAGCTTCCTTAGCACTTGCAGCTACATCCTAACAGGGCCCATAGATATGTGGGTGTCAAGTTTGTCTAAATGATCTCTAATCTGATCCTCCTTGACCAAGGGAAAGTCTTCCTTTCTCCAGAATTTCTCCATGATCTCTAGGGTCCCAGTTCCTGAGGGCTGGTCTTAGTAGTAAAGAAAATGCTCAATATCTCTGCATTCTCTGTATCATTCGTCACGTGGGTCCTTGTCCCATTCTGTAATGAACCCACATTCTCCCTACTCTTCCCTTTGTTACTGAGGTATTTAAAAAATGCCCTTCTTGCTATCCTTGACATCCCTTGTCAAATTAAATCCCAAATAGGCTTTGGCCTTCCTAATCTCATTCCTACATTCTTGGATGACATCCCTATATTCTTCCTAAATGCCTGCCCCTTCTTCCACTTTCTGTACATGTCCTTCTTCTGTTGGAGTTTTGCCAGCAGCTCCTTGCTCATCCATGCAGGTCTCCTGCTTCCTTTTCTCGACTTCCTGCTAATTGGGATGCAACATTCTTGAACTTGGAGGAGATGACCCTTGAATATTAACCATCTGCTTTGGATCCTTCTTCCTTCTGGGTCCTATCCCATCGTATTCTTCCAAGAAAATCCTTGAAGAGATCAAAGTTTGCTCTCCTGAAGTCCAAGGTTGTGATCCTACTTATTGCCTTCCTCCTAACACAATCCTGAACTCCATCATCTTATGGTCACTGCAGCCAAGGCTGCCTCCAGCCTTCACATCCCCAACCAACTCTTCCTTGTTTGTTAGTGCAAGGTTCAGCAGCATACCTATCCTCCTTGGCTCTTCTATCATCTATGTCACGAAATTATCATCAGTACTCTGCAGGAACCTCATGGATTGCTTGTGCCTTGCTGTGTTGTTCCTCCAGCAGACACCAGGGTGATTGAAGTACCCCATGAGAACTAGGGCCTGTGATCATGAAGTTACTTCTAGCTGTCTGTAGAAGGCCTCACCTACATCTTCTTCTTGATCAGGGGGCTGTAGCAAACACCCACAGCAGTGGCAGTAAGGAACATTCCTAAATGGACAGGTAGAAAACATCAAAATAGTCATAAAAGTCCTTGTTAATAGCTACCAGAAATCTGAATATAACCATAGGCTAATTTCTGCAGATTTTATGAGGAAATCRTAGATCATTAAGCAGAACAAGTCCTTTATGGAGAAGCTAGACTCATGACTATTCTGCTGTCACAATTGTATTGTTCAGAAATGCCTTTCCTAAGTTTACATCAGCTATTTGGAGAATACATAGTAATCTAGTCAGAGCAACAGAGAAATCAAATCACTCAAGTTAAGCTTCCTGCATTTTTTTCTAATATGTATATTCCTAGTCAGGAGGACAATGCCAAAGATTAAGAAAGGGAGTATGGCTTAGATTGGAGTTGATTACATATTTTCTTTGAAAAAAGCAGCAACACATTCATATCTTAAGTGCTTTTCAGTGGATGAAAAATGTRAGAATAGGGCGGAGAATCCAACCACTTTATGTCACTGAAGGTGTCAGATCAAAAAAATTGTCATCTTTTCCTGTGGCAGCGGCACCACATTCCTTTGCAGATTTGACAGGGGCCCTGAAACCCAACTGAAAGGACAGTTTTAGGTAATTAGCAGTAGATTCTTACTTTTATTATCATTCATTCCCTGTTGGCCACAGTACTGCTGCAAATAAGGTTGATAGGTATAGTGCTCCTCTAGTGAATACTTCGGGCTTCTCCTAGCCTTCACTGGATTTTATCAGATAACAAAGACAGAAGCTCTTTGTCCTGTTTTAAAAGCCTGTAATGACCTAGTCCACTTAAATAAATGAAAAAATACCAACCACTCAACCCCTCTCAAGTCCTAATACAAGTCACATTTCTATACCGAGGCACTAGTGACATTCTTAACAGCAGTGAGCCTAATGCAATAAAACAGACATGACTTCAGCGTGGCAAAATGTAGCATCTCTCTTCTTGTTAGCATCAGCTCTGTTTCTTGTTTCATTTCAAGGGAAAAAAAATCTCTCTTGTCAAAGAACCACTGTAAGACTTGCAAATAACTGACTTCAAACTGAGAGAAGCTTAGCACAGCTATTAGTGGAGGCTCCCTTTTGACTCACTTGGTAAACCTGCTTTCTATACACCCCCAGGGTTCTGGTTCAAGGACTGGCTGAGTGCACACGCAGCAAGTTCAGTTACCAGATTTAATCTGTCAGATGCAAACAGCTGTCATATCCATCTGTGGGACATGCTGAAAGGGTGGAGAGATCAAAACCCAAGATTCCTTGTGAGTTTCTAGGATTAACCATCCCTGAAGTACCCAGAAATCTAAATGAGCAAATCTAAGTGAGCACAGGGTGAATCCAGGTAATTTGGCAGATTTGAGACAGGCTTATAGCAGGAAATACTGCAGCGCTAGAATAATATTTATATCCTGCTTTCAAATACGATTGTGAAAGATGTTTGTTCTTCTGCAGTGCTTTCTATCTATCTTTAGTGAGCGGAAATCCAGTCCTCTCAGTGTCGCTGCTGTTGTGTTGCGGCGTCCATAGGAATGCTCCTTGGCAGCATTCCTTTGACCATCTCTGACATTTTTGTCATAAAGAATACTCAGTTCCACCCTTCTGTTGCTAAGCTAATTCATGCAGCACGGATAAGGCTGAGATTTATCCTCTGCTTCATTTCCCTCGTATCTGACTGCTGAGCTTTCAGCCTATCTTGTCAGTATCTCAGCTTCACTGCATGACTGAGTTGCTACTTTACAATTTCTTCCGTGAGGAAAAAAAGTATATATTGATATTCTTTTAGAAATTGCATTCAGATGGACAAGTGTTTGTTTAATTTTCAGATCTTCAGATATGGCTGATTTAGTGCGGAATGTTTAAAAAGGTGAGTCACAGAGCTTTTTAAAARTTATTATTATTAATCTTGAAGGCTGAATGCCTGCAATTAAGATGTAACATGCATATAGAGACAGATCCCAATCCAATAACTGAAGAAGTAATCCTGGTTGAATTTGTGTTTGGAGAGAAGAATAAACACACTATGTTTGTAGAGCTGAGTTGCAGGTTCTTTGCAACTACTGATGACATTTTAAATACAACCAATGTGAAAGGGGGGGGGAGGAAATAAATGAAGTCAGTCTTGTTTTAGATAATTGACATATAGGCTGATGTGATGGAAAAATAAATGGCAAAAATTGACTTTACATTTGAAAATAAAATGTTTTAAAGAGGTAACAGAGACCACATTTTGAAAAGTAGCTCAGCTTTAATGGACACATAGAAGATACTAGACATCTCACTGTATATACAACCACAATCATATCAGACTCTGCTCAAGTACTTGAAACATACTTGAATTTAACTGCAGGCCGTAAAATTAAAAAAAAAAAAAAAAAAAAGGCCCCCATACAAGGTCAAATGCTTCAGTTGAGGAACTTCTAATAAATCAAGGCCAGAACGTTTAAATCTTCAAGTATGCTCTGTTAGTGATTTGCAATCTTAATCAGTCTTTCTTTTAAAAAACTTTTTACAAATTTTGAACAATGGCATAAAATTAGGGCTGTGGTGAGCAGTTCCCCAGAGTTTTTAGTTTTGTTCAGAAAGTCCTTCAAAACTTGCAATCTAATTAGAGCTCTTATAGAAGGAGCATTCTTCTGTGGACAGAAATTGGAATAGCAGTCAGAAAAGTGGGGGTAATATGTTACAAGCATGCTCAAGTTAGCTTTAAACAAAGTAGTGCAGGCACCTCTATAAGATTAACCACAGCAATAAAGACCCTATTATGAGCTTACAGTCATGATTTATTGGCAATTTTGAAGTCCTCACTTATCTTTCGGTTGATGTAACTTCTAATGCTTTAACCAGCTTTAAACTAGTTAGCGAACGTGGATTTGATCCTACCATGGCCAATATTTCAGACATATTCTTGAAAGTTTTCTTATTTCTATCATTTGGACTGGAGAAATAATTGCTTTTCTTTGTGCCTCAGTTTTCCCATCTGTAGACCGCGAATAATAATATCCTTATATACCCTTTAAAGACTACAGATAGAAAATATGATGGAATATTCTCAAAGTCATCCATGGGAAAATACAATTTTCTATCATGAGAAACCAACAAAATTGGTTCTGGCCTATGTTCTCTCCACAAATTTCAACCAGTGACTAGTTACTACTTCATCTATTATGCCTTCCTGCTTTAATTAGGCCTTGTTGAGAATAATGTAAAGTGTTCTGCAAATGCTAAAAAGATTTTAACCAATTCARTTTCTCTAGTGTATGCCAGGTTTCTGATACATAAAGTGATCATATTTAAGCCAAAAGATATTAACTGTGATTATGAAAAACCTGTATTAGTAAAATGAGTTCTGAATCAGTCTTGTTAAACCACATGTTAACAAAACATTAGGTCATATGTACCCTACTTTTTGTTTGCATATATGTTAAGGATTTGAGAAATGAGTCACAAAAGGCAAATACAGCACTTGTCAGGCAAGAATCTTACTAATTGTCATTGGCTTAATATCCAAGATTTCCTTCTCTTCTCTCATCTGCCCTCAACCAACACAAACAAAAGAACAGACTAATATTTATGTTCCTCAGCCCTCTCAAACAGACCAAACAAACCCCCCCAACCACCCCTGTGCAGACATTTTATAGAGCACAGCAGATGTCCAAAACAGCTGACAAGACAGGAAAATGTTAACAGTAACACTGTAACAACAAGTCSAGCACAATTTTGCTGGTTGCAGACTGCTCAGCAAGCAAGTTCAGGGAGTTAACAGCAAAACTGCTGCATATGTTTAAACTTTGCGCTATGGGTCATGTAAACATTCCTTTCATGGAAACTGTGCTGGGAATGTAGAATCTCTCTGATCCTGCTGTGTCTTCCCTATAAGGTTTATCATAATGCAGTGACATAACTACATATTGTATCTGTCAAAAAGATGGCATCTTGCTGTTTAAGAAAACCAGCTTGTGTTTATCAGTGGAATCTGAAGAAAAGCAATAGAGCAGTCTTGTGCCGTTGGAAATATTTTTATTTATCTTGACATTTTTTAAAACAAGTTTTCATTCGAAAATGAGCGTAAACTACAAGACTATTCTTTTTTTTTCTGCTAATAACAAAAACCATTATTGAACTGAGTAGGCATACGTGGTCATGAGGAGAAAAAATCTCATTTAGCCTTCTCAGATGGAATACTAACATTTCCCTAGATAACCAAGAAAAGAAATGGCAATGTTTAATTGCATGTATCACTTCTTTGCCTTTTTCTTGTATTTAGAGGCAGAGAAGCTGGAGATTATAGTTTAGCATTCTACTCATTCACTGCAGTCCTAAAGCAATATGTCATTGTCAGACACTTTATCTGTCACTTGCACTCTTGCCCGTGGACAACAGTACCCTTCTGGGAGATTTCATGGTGTGTTTTCTTTTTTTTTTTTCTTTTTTTTCCCCCCAAGCTGCAGCAGGTGTGAAGTCACCACAACTCTATTAGCTCCACTGTGGCAATGAAAAGCACATTATTATAATAGAATTGGATGTCTACTCATTACTAGGGAAGCAACTTGCTCCAGGACTTGCCCTTTTTCTATGTAAGGCCACACTTTCCTGCCAGTTCTTTTTCAGAAGAGGCCTCAAAAATGAAGACATCAAACACTCAGCTGGAATCCAGCTGCATTCCACCCTGCCATCCTTGCAGACCAGACCTGAAAAGCCCGTCTTCTCTTATTTCAGTCTTGACAAAAGCAGGACAATGGATAGCTATTGGTAAAGTCTTTTTTTTGCAGTTAAGAGCCATAAGCATTATCCCAGGAATCTCCATTCACATGAAGATAATGCACAGTCACTCTCTCCTTGTTTAGACTACAGCTCAGCCTATCTCAGGCCACCTCTTATTTTCTTTCTCGCTTTTTAATCCATGGCTTTACCTACTGAGCTATCCAACAACTGAACAAACTAAATAGGAAAATAATTGTGGTAAGTCTAAGTGCACCGAAGCCTTAGACAAAGATGCCATACCTTTTCCCCCTCAGCTCCTAAGCTATACTGGTGGGAAGGAACTTCCAAACAGACATGTTTAAGACTACTGAATGAGCCTCTGGAGCCTGGAAAGGGTCAACGTATTCTRTGGAGAATCATCTATCCTTCAGGGGTAAATGGAGTTAATCACAAATCTTCTTAGCACTCAGCTTCTTAATGGGCTTTTTGCACACTAGCCGGCATGTATGCATGAAGTTATTACTATAAAAATCCTTTTGTGTTAAGAATTTCAGTTTCTATGTGTTTTTTTTTTTCTTTTTTCTCTTTCTTTTCTTTTCTTTTTCTTTTTTTTTTAATAAGGATGAAGGATATATTAGGAGGTTCAGAAATAAACTTTTCCCTTGCCAAGGAATTCTTTAAAAGGTTGATAGAGAAGTCATAGTTATGGCTAAGGCAAGCTTAGGTAAAGAAAAGATTTCCTCTGTAGCAAAGATGTAAACTACCGATAGAGTATATAAGCGAGAAATCTTTTTTTAGCTATATTTTCACAACTTCACATTAAACAAATAGATAGTAATGTTATYCTTTAGTGATTCTGCAGCTTCTTCCAGTCTTTATCCTGTCATCAGCAATCTCAATAAATAAGAATTGAAAGACTTGGAAGTTTCATTTCGTTTTATAGCTTGGATCATAATCCAAGGAGTAAACCCTGCAGTGGTTTACTTACTTTCTCTAGTCCATTCTCTACTCTTCTGTTCCTTCTATCACTGCTTTGACAGGATTCTATTTCCCTGCCACTAGGATCTGAGAGAGCTCCATCCTCTTATTCACACCTGAAATGGTAGGTTCTAGGATCCTACCAACATTCCAAGGCATCTATAGGATTGAGTAGTTATGCAAATGATTAAACGATTAAAAGGTTACCCTACCTCTTCTCTGATCCTAACTCCAACAGTTTGTCAGTCGCATCTAAGGAGTTATCTCTGCATGTCCTTACATCTGGTTGTATGCAGACACCAGATAGGTCATGTTGAGAAATATATCACATTCTTACTGTTCAGTTTGGATAATTAATATATTAGAGCTGCTCTGCTCTGCTCAGGATTTTTCACAGACTTATGCAGTCATCTGAGCACCTTCCACTAGTGTATTAAGTTAGAAATTGCTTTTGTTTCACTATGTGTCTCTCAAGAAAGAAACTGTGTGGGAATATTTTCCCCATTTATTAGCTATATTATAACTATTCTATGTTAAGTATTTAGGTTAGGGTAGATGAGGTTGAAGAAGTGGGTTTTCAGTCCTGTGGGAGGTTAGACTAGTAAACACCTTCTGAAGAATAATTACAGAAATTAAAATGATCTGCTTTGTTAAAGTTATGTCTCCCTAGGAGACAAGAATTTTCTCCTTGGAGATTTTTGTCTGGATGAGAGGATTAGGGTTGTTAGCAGTGACCTGACTCTTGAGGAACAGCTGCTCAGGATACAGACCATTTAGGTATCTTAAAGATATGAATTGAGTATAAGATGCAAAACATGATTTAGACCTCTAAGTCTGTAAAACCATTACTTAGCCTATTCAGGGAACATATTTTTGCCTCACAAATTGCTCAGGCACTTAAGATTCTGCTACAAATCAGGCCCTGAAGCATCTGCCTCTTACCCGCTTTGAGTGTCCAGGTGCTCATCATCTGCCTAAGCAGACCTGAGATCTGCGAGCTACTCAGCCCTGCGCCCAACACGCTCCCTGGGCCAGCTGAAGGGCGAAACTGAGGCGTGACTAACACACTCCGGCAACAGCAAGTGCTGCAGTCACGGTCAAACTCATTAAGAAGAGAAGACCACAGAGGAAGTTTGACATCAGTATATGAGCTATGTGTAATAATTCAGTAGCTGGCATACTTGTCTTGGAAAGAGGACAAGGTTATGCGCCCTTTCTGGCATATGAGATTACACATTCTCAACTTCTACTTCCTAGAAACATAAACTAATCCATGGGCTGTACAAGAGCCCAGCTGAGAGCACTATTAGCCTTTGCCATATAAGCTGGACCACTTTACAGCCAAAACCAAGAAAGAACAAGC
Source organism: Rhea americana (assembly GCF_003343005.1). Classification (NCBI taxonomy): domain Eukaryota; kingdom Metazoa; phylum Chordata; class Aves; order Rheiformes; family Rheidae; genus Rhea; species Rhea americana. The sequence continues at coordinate 2,358,941 of NW_028186701.1, forward strand.
AAAAGGGATCTGTAGCCTGGTGGTGAACACACTCAGCTGGCTTTAGAAAACTGGGTTGCAGTCTCATATCACGTCATTAGGAATAGGGACCAGAATAAACTTAGAGGCATTTCAGGTCCAGATGGTCCATTTTATGTGGTGTTTGTTGGCTATTTCACTTAAAGTACCTAACCCAGATGTGTTCACTCTCAGGGCGCAATGGGCTGGGGTCTCCCTGGGGCCAGTGCTGGGGTGAGGGTGGAGGGTGCAGCTGGAGTGTGGGGGGCAGGGCTGGTCCTGGCCACCTAGGTCCTTTGCCCTGCTCTGAGGGAGCAGGGCCTGGGGTTGGGTGTGGGGGGCCCATGGATAGGCAGGAGCACAGCCACAGCCAGCACCGCTGCARCGTTGCAGAGCAGTGACTCATGACCATGCATGCACACTGCTTTTTAATGTCAGGTTTCTCTGGTAAGGAGTACTTCTGACAAACTGGAGAGGTGTCCCCTCTCAGAAGCAGGTGTCCTGATTACCAGGATACTCAGCTGGCTTCTTTCTCRCTGGTTCCATGTCTCTTTTTTCTTTGGCAACCTGGCTGCAGTAGGAGGCAAACAAGATACATTCATCTTGATTGCAAATACTCTTTCTTCTCTGATGTGGGAACTGCGATCACATCACATCTGGCCACACACTGTAACATTTCACCTTCCTGCTCTCAGAACCATTTTTTTCTATAATAGTCTATGACACAATAGTTGTCACTTAACCATCTTCCCCCTTCTTTTCCTCTCTTATTTTTCTGTAAAAAAAAAAAAAAAAAGTGTTGCTCAACACTGTCCAGTGGCAAGATTTGGTGTCTAAACTGAGGTTTGCAGTTTCAGAAGGGATTTATCGTTTCACACAGGTGTCTTACCAAAGGCTACAGCACGAGAGAAGTTTAGATGTATCCTTATTGTCTCACCCAGGCATTTCTCTCCTTGATGCACCATCAGCTGTAAATTTAATTCTCAGATGTCAGATAGTAATCGCACAAAGTATAGGTAACTTGGGTGTTTAACTTGTTGCTATGAATGCTAGCCCAAGAATAAGGTATCTGTTAGATGTTGTGACTCTCAGCACTATCTAAATCTCTATTTAAYCTGGTCGTAGGTATTCAGATCTGCCAACAGATGGGATATATTTTGCTGCTTGTATACCTCCTCTTCCATGTTTTATTAAAATCCTACTTAATTTTAGCAGACAATTACAACAGAAAGGGAATAATGCTATGTATTTAGAATAAGCAAAATTATATTTATATTCCCAGTTAGTCTGGAATCAGCAAAATCCCCTGAAATTTAACAGAGAAAAAGAAAAAGAATGTCTTTGATAACACACAGAGTACAAATAGACATGTCAATAAGGAGGGAAAAAGGGAGAGAGAGAAAGAGAGAGAAAGCAATATAGGACTCAAAACTGTTATTCTGATTTCCATTCTAAGTCCATGAAATGGTTTATCAGCTTAATCTACCAACGGTACAATAGCACTGGCTTRTGTCACTAAACCAAATGTTTATTAGAAGAATATCTTACAGTAGTTTAAGTGCTGTCTTTAGAAAATGAAAACAAAACACCATATATATTTTTGAGAAATATTGCAAGATATTTTCATAGATGCTTGAATATTTCCCCATCACTTTGCATTTTTCATCTTAAAAATATATTAAATCTAGTAATTAATAAACTTTTCAAGTGAATACTGAAAAAAACCCTACAAATCTGTAACCATATGTATTCAGACTGTAGTTCCTAAAACTAAATTTATATCAACCAGTAAAAAACCTGACACATGAACAATGTAGTCAGCAGAACTTTAAGATACCAATTATTTCCAAGTGAGTTAATTCATGTTGGGTAGAGATGGTCGATTTTTTAAGTGTCAGTAATCTGTAAAATAAATTTTTGAAATGTGAAAGAGAAAACACATAGGAAAATCTTGAAAAAAATTGCATGCTATTCAATCTCTGTTTTTTCTTCAGATAGAAAAAAGATGAGAATTCCTCAAGAGATTTGGAACAGAAAGACAAGTTTGGATTAATTGCAGTTGGTACTAGACTTSAGTGAATAATGGAAATATTTAATGGAATATTTTCTTTAAATTATGAAATTCAGTATATGAAACATCAAACAAGAATATTCATGAAGGAGCGATGATTACAGATAACTTCAGACAGTATGTGCTTTGCTTMCTAGAGGATGTTCATTGTACTTCTCTGTCTCAGTAAAGTCATAAGGAAATGATTCAAAGATCTTCATCCACAAGTATATGCCAGAGACATTGGAAGAAAAGGCATAGATCCTTTCCATTTCAGCTCCTTSGTCTGGGATTTATTTCCTCTGGGTGTCATGAGCTAGATAGGTACTAAATGTGAAAAACCTACTACTACTTAATGTATTCCTAAATAGCGGAAAGGCCTATTGCTTTGACTAAATATGCTCTTCCACATTCAGCATATTCTGGAAATGGCAGAATGCTTTATAGTATTGCAGCCCTTTGAACAGGGCAGGCAATCGTCTGGTTAAGCAATGCGCCTTCAAAACTTAGCAGGAGCTGGAAACAGAGTCACATACTATAGTAGTCTCTGATAAAWTTTTTCAACAAAATGGAATATTCAGGAATCTTACTTCTCACACAWTTTTTCATCTTTAGTATTACTCATTTATCTACTTTTTTTTCCTGTTTATGTTACTTCAGTGCTATAGCTTCGGCATTAAATATTGAGGCAATAACGGTCAAACAATAGTCAAAATAAGTCCAGTCTTATGTTTTCTTTTTCTATCTTTCTTTTTTTTTTATTATTTATTAATTCTTAGATCATTTTCTCTGGGTTTAGGGCATAGCAGACATTTACAGAAGTCCCCTTGGTTTTCTAAAATTCTGCTGCTGAATATTCTTACTTACTCTTATTAAAAGGTATAAGAGTTGAAAAAGARAAAGATTTCAAASCAATGAAACAAGTAATAGAAGTGTTTTAATTCTCCAAAGAAAAGACAATCTTCTATTTAGTAAAATAACCCATCTCATTGGACATCACATCTAAAAATAAGAAAATTTTCTTTTTTCATTAAATTACATGAAAATTACAAAAAAAAAAAAAGACATGTTAACATCTGCTTGACTTTTAGTACTTTTAAAGACTATTTTAGTACATTTTAAAGACCATTTCATTTCACCTGAGCAATGGATCTCAAAGCCATCAAGCATAATCATCAAGCAAACATATATGAAAAAAAACTGAAAGCTTTGTTAAAAGATTAACCGCTTAATTAACCTACATGTCTACAGAAATCCTACTGGCATTTTTGGAAGACTCCAGTAGATACAGTTTTGTCCTAGGCAAAGAATGATTCAGTGTTCCAGTAGGTCTAAGCCACCCTTTGCAATTCCCAGCTTGCCCTCCTTCAGATCAATGGCTGCTGTGGTATGTCTAATTATCTATTTAATTCAGTGAAGTCAAGTAACAATGGCAGGATAACTGRGTTACGTTAATTTGCATGTGTAAAGGAAGAAACTACTGACTTTTTTACATTAAGATTTCCTAATGCCTTTATGTTTTTAATAAGTGTTCACATGTCCCATCATGTTAATCTGTGAAGACTTAATTAAAATGATATGTCTTTAAAAAATCCCGTTGTTTGAAAGTGATTATTTCTTTGTAGTTATGGCTGTTAAAAATGTGGTTGTGTCTATATCTACAGGTCAAATGAAATGCGGTGTAGAATAAAGGATATTATTTGAATTAAAAATCTTGAAGAAAAACACAATATTGCTTGCAAAGTGTTCCTTTAATAACAGAACATTAATAACAATCCATTTGAAAAGTTTACTTTGAACTTTTGTTTGCATTGAATTAGAAATCCATTTCCTCTTAGTCTTTTTTGAATGAAAACTTTGGCTTAATTTAAGAAAAGGAAAGAATTATAACAACATTAACAGTCAGAGTCCTTAAGTACCCATAAGAAATATATACTTGTTTAAGCAGTCAGAATTAAAATTGTATGAAAAATTAAAAGTATTCCTTTTTTTCCTATTCTCTCCCACTCTTAGAAATGCAAATGCAATATTTTCATCACTGAGAGATCTGTTTCAGAACCAAATTATTGACTGTCTTTAATATTTGTGTGAGAGCTGGCAAAAAAGTAAAAGGAATACCCTGCAAGCCATTTTTGAGCGGTGCTCTGAGAAGAATATAGTCTACTCCAGCACTGGATATCTTTGGCTAATAATTTCAGTAGTACATTTTAGATGTAGTTTTCCATTGTTTAATTAATTACAAAAATATGTGCTGCAGTTTGCAGAACTTTGCCATTATCATAATTTTTCTTGAAGCTCAGCCATCCTGTGATAGTAAAGCTGTCAAGAGGCCAGAGGGGGCCACAACTCACTGTTCCTGGCAATTTTTTGTAACACACAGAACTCAGATGAGTTTGTAGAATTAACTGTTATGCATTTATTTATTTGTATTTTGAACTTTAGATATCTGCCTTTGTAACAACAAAGAGAATGAGGTGCACCTGTATTTCTTCCACTAGTATTTGCCTTCTAAATGTTTTTCTTAACAAACATTTAATCTTAAAGGCTAAAGAGAGATTTATTTTATTTTATTTTATTTTAGAGAACATGAATCAAATGCTTCCCAGTGCTATTCCAGAGTCTTCCATCATAATTCTGTTGTTAGGATTAGAATAACTCATTTAAAATTCAGCTTTAACTGAGAACAAAATGGCCTCAGCTGTTTAGAAACAGTCTTCAGCCTGTGCCTTTCCATATAGAGCATCTCATATCTAAGACATGTTTATCTCTCTCTGTTATTCTTTCAATTCACTAGGCTTCARAAAGTGCAGAAGCACAAAACCTGGAGACATGAGTCCTCCGGATAGGAGCACCTTCGCTCACCTTATGTTTTCCAGTAACTTGTGGAAATGATCACTTTGCAAAATCTCAGCAAACCAGCTACCAACAGAAACTCCCTTCCAACCTTTCATCTGCTGATACCATCAGTCATTTCTGATACTTTGGTACCATTTGGTAACATTTCCAAATGTTACCAGGAGGTCTTCAAGGTCACTGCCTGACTCATGGTTCCTGATCGTTCTAAATTGACAATATAAGACATTCAGAATTAGTTAATTTCAGGAAAATGATATGTATGTTAATTTTACATGCGTGCACACACACATAGATAATARCTAGGCAGCCGGTTTGCTGGTATGCATCACTGCTTATCATGCTGATTATAATCATCTCATTGCTACCTTATTCTTCCTCCATCTGTTTGTTGCATCCATCTGTTGTCTATCGTCTTATAATGAGATCGCAAGTTCTTTACAACCGGGAGATTTTCCTTGTTACTTGTTTGCAGGCAGTTAGGAAGACTGGCTTGATGCTATTCAAGGTGTTACTGCACTTTAGATGGTAATGGCAATGATCTCAATAACATATATATATATACATATATTCTCAAAATAGTTTGTAGGAAAAGTCCATAGACTGTGACTAACTTCTAAAGATATTAACATGACTAGTAGTGAATTGTTTTTAGGAAAGCTTGTTTTTAAAAAGTTGTACTCTAAAAATAATTTTGTCATCGTCTCAAGTTTATGTCATGTACTTTCTAGAAAACAGTAAAATTTGGCATTCAAATATGTAGAACTTCTGAATATTCTTTGACTTCAATTTTATGCAAAAAATGTCCACTCAGATGCTACAAAAAGAATGTTTGCTATTTTTCTACAGTGATGGAAAGAGGAGAGGAGAAGGAACAACATTTGTTATGCTGGTTCAACCCAATTTCTCCATTTGGGGTTCTATTTTATTTTATTTTGTTCATTTAAGCAGGTCTATGATGGAAAAGTAGGTTTTGACTTCAGGGCATCTTGAGGTAAAAAAGTATCTGAGTTCACTGGAAATTTTTATTTCTTCATTTAAATATTCACTTTCTTTTTTTTTTTTTTTTTTTTTTTTTAACTGGAAATGTGAAAGTTGCTGCAGGGAAGAGAAACTCAGATGAGTTGTACTATTACTCTCTAGCACTCCCAAATTCTCTGCTCTTCCCCTGCTTCAAGCACAGAACGCAGTAAGTGAGAATCAAGCTCAGACAGAAACACATATTCCTCTGAACACATCCTTAAAACATGGAGAAGACAGGTAAATTACAAATTCCCTRCAGCTGCTTGCACTGGCCTGGATGCACTTCTTAACTTGCTCAACTGTCAGCCCCAAACTGACACAGAAGTTATTTCCCCTTTAACGTTTCTTGCCCTGCTTCAAGTGCTATATGGGGATTAAACAGCAACAGTATGTAAATGCCAGCAAGACTGTGTCTTAATTACTTACTAGAGCACCCAGCAAATTTAAACCTTGTACATTATCAGCTAACAACGAAGGGAAGGTAACTTTTAAATATCATTATGATCATCCAGTTACAAACTTAACAAACTTTTCATTTTATTTTAAGGGTAATTATCCACTGGGAAAAGGCCATTCTTCTCACATTAAAGTAGCTGCCTACTGCTGATACTAATGAATTTTATAAGGAACTTGAAAATCCTGAATAATTACTTAATGAGAACTTATTAACTGACATTCACATCACATTCATTAGCCATGAAGTAAAAAGTGGATTTTTACTTCTTATCTATTATTATTTATTTCACAGACTCACAGAATGGTTGAGGTTGGAAGGGACCTCTGGAGATCATCTAGTTCAACCCCCTTGCTCAAGCAGGGTCACCTAGAGCACGTTAGACAGGGTTGCATCTGGGGGGGGCCTTGAAGATCTCCAGAGAAGGAGACTCCACAACCTCTCTGGGCAACCTGTGCCAGTGCTCCATCACTCTCACAGAAGTTTTTCCTCATATTCAGATGGAACTGCCTGTGTTTCTGTTTGTGCCCACTGCCTTTCACCTGATCACTGAGTACTACTGAAAAGAGTGATCACACCACTGATCATAACCRTCTAAGCGCTGCCATTCAGCCAGTTCTCAGTCTACCTCACTGTCCCCTTATTTTGCCCACACTTCCTGAGCTTGCCTGTGAGGATGCTATGGGAAACAGTGTTGAAAACCTTACTGAATCAGGGTGGACAACCTCTGCTGCTCTCCCCTCCTCTACCCAGCCAGCCATTCTGTCAKAGAAGGCTGTCAAGTTGGTTAAGCAGGATTTCTCCTTGATGAATCCATGCTGACTACTCCTGATCACCTTCTTTTCTTCCATATGCCTAAAGATGACATCCAGGATGAGCTGTTCTATCATCCTTCCAGGGATGGAGGGGAGGCTGCCTGGCCTGTGGTTCCCTGGGATCCCCCTTCYTGCCCTTTTTGAAAACTGGAATGACATTTATTTAAAAGATCCAACTTAAAAAAAAACATGAAAAGGAAAATAGCATAAACCAACATTATAAGAAAAAATTATAGACTTATTCCTTGTTTTTCAGAAGCTGAAATTTGTTTCAAAAGGGTGGATAGATAGATACATAGAGAAATAAGTAGATAGATATGGAATTTCCTGACTTTTTTCCTATTACATCGATTTGAACCTGTCTGTAATATATGGATTGCTGAAAAATCCCACTATGTTAAATGTTACTATCTCACAAAATATAATGTGAGTAATTGTGAAATGTGTACAGTATGACATATCCTCCTTTGATATAGTACCAATACTGATGAGCAAATTATTACCAGAGAATGGACTTTGATATTGCCTTCCCACATAGCTGTTGTGCTGATCTGGCCTGTACTGCTAAGCCAACAACAACAACATGGTCCAACCCATGGTTGGGAACTTCTGGAGCCCGAATGGGGAGTGCGTGTGTGAGTGCRAGTTGCACATGGACAGTTCCTGGAAGGCACTGATGGGCATAATTTTTAACTGACAGCTCAAGAACAATTTATGATTTTACTCTCTGAATAAAGCTGCTTCCTCCATAGCCTCAGTGTTGCTAACATGCCTGATGTTGATCTGCARTTCCCAAACCAGAGAGCTATGTGCCCCAAAGTACTGGGACGTGCACTGAAGGATCAGTTAAGCTGTGCTTATTTGTATTAGTAGCACTCCTTATGCTAAATATTAGCCTGCTTTAAGTTAATGAAAACCCATCATACATGAGAGTGTAACAGAATTAGAGTAATATGAAAAAGTGAATTTTCAGGGTGCTGCAGGTAGCCTCAGGTGGGTGCTATGGATGGGGCTTTTCTCTCTTCTCAACTCTCTAATTAATTTCTTGTCTGATTTTTTTATAATTTTTTAATGCTAAAAAAAGAAAACTTACAAGAGTATTCTTATTATTTTTTTTTTATATAAAGGAAGCTTGAGTATATGGTATATTTTAACCCTTGTACTTATATCCTGCCTTTGACCTATCAGAGAAGCTAGAAAAGTAATTAAATATCCATTAGTTAATAAGATGTATAATTAAAATATGTGCATGTATGTGTGAAGACGTACACTGTCTTGACATCAATCTCCTTTATAGTTTCTGTCCCTTTTATGTAGGAATGACAGAGAAGATGGGAAAAAAAAAAGCAAAAAGATATATAACTGCATACTGTACCTAGGGAAATGCATAGATCCAATCAATATTTGGTTCTCCTGGTAGCACTGCTGACTCCTGAAAGATCTCACTGCTCTCCTGAGAGGAAATGCACCCATAGTTTCTGCAATTGTCTGCATGTTTACAGACACTTCACACTGATATTTGCTGCTAATCCTAAAATGGGACAGGTCCTATGACCAGAGGTACATTATTAGATTTCATAAACCTAGAGTTAATGGTGGTCTTGAAATTTGACCACTTGACTTATCAAGCCACAGTTACATTGCTACTGCAATGCATTGATGATAACTTCTTGTCRCAAATGGTRGAGGAGCCTACGAGGAAGAAAGTACAGCTGGATCTTGTCCTTACCACCAGAGAGGGACTGGTTAGAGATGTGAAGGTTGAGGGCAGCCTTGGCTGCAGTGACCGTGAGATGGTGGAGTTCAGGATCTGGCAGGAAAGAAGTAAGGCARCAAGCAGGATTGCAACCCTGGACTTCAGGAGAGYGGACTTTGGGCTCTTCAGGGACCTAATTGTGGAGTCTCATGGGTTAAGGCCCTAGAAAGAAGGAGGGTCCAGGASAGCTGGCTACTATTCAAACATCACTTCCTCCAARCTCAAGARYGGTGCATCCCTATGAGTAAGAAGTGCAGCAAAAGGGGCAGGAGACCTGCATGGGTGAGCAAGGAGCTCYTGGCCAAATTCAGACAGAAGAAGAAARTACACAGACTGTGGAAGAGGGGACAGGCTRCTTGGGAGAATTAYAGGAAYGCAGTCACAGTATGYAGAGATGTGRCRAGGAAGGCTAARGCCCTGTTGGAACTGAGCCTGCTAAGGGATGTTAAGGACAACAGGAAGGGCTTCTTCAAATACAGCAGTAGCAAGAGGAGGGCTAGGGAAAATGTGGRCCCACTACTGAATGGGGCAGGGGCCCTKGTGACAAGGGRTACAGAGAAGGCAGAATTACTGAAYGCCTTCTTTGCTTCAGTCTTCACTGCTAAGGGCAGCCCTCAGGAATCCTGCAGCCTGGAGRTGARAGAGAGAAAGTCTGGAGAAAGGAAGGCTTTCCTTTGGTTGAGGAGGAAAGGATTAGAGACCTYCTGGGCTGTCTAGACATCCACAAGTCCATGGGCCCTGATGGGATGYACCCACRGGYACTGAGGGAGCTGGYGGRTRYTKTTGCCAGGCCRCTCTCCATCATCTTTGAAAGGTGCTGGAGAACTGGAGAGGTGCCTGAGGACTGGAAGAAAGCCAGTGTCACTCCAGTCTTCAAGAAGGGCAAGAAGGAGGATCCAGGCCAGCTATAGGCCAGTCAGCCTCACCTCCATCCCTGCAAAGGCGATGGAACAGCTCATTGTGGATGTCATCTCCAGACATAAGGAGGAAAAGAAGGTGATTSMATGGATTCACCAAGAAGAAATTGTGCTGAACCAATCTGATAGCCTTCTATGATGGAGTGACTGGCTGGGTAGATGAGGGCAGAGCAGTGGACACTGTGTACCTTGACTTCAGCAAGGCTTTGGTCACTGTCTCCTATACCATCCTCCTAGATAAGCTCAGGAAGTGTGGGTTAGATGAGTGGACAGTGAGGTGAATTGAGAAGTGGCTGAAAGGCAGAGCTCAGAGAGTCGTCATCAGTGGYGTGGAGTCTAGTTGGAGGCCTGTGGCTWGTGGCATCCCCCAGGGCTGAGGACTGGGTCCCACCCTGCTCAACTTCTTCATCAATGACCTGGATGAGGGGACAGAGTGCCTCCTCAGCAACTTGGCTAATGATMCCAAGCTGGGAGGAGTGGCTGAAACACCAGAGGGCTGTGCTGCCATTCAGAGAGACCTGGACAGGCTGCAGAGCTGGGCAGGGAGGAACCTCCTGAGGTTCAACAAGGGCAAGTGCAGAGTCCTGCACCTAGCGAAAAATAACCCCATGCACCAGTCCAGGCTGGGGGCTGACCTGCTGGAGAGCAGCTCTGCAGAGAAGGACCTGRGAGTGCTGGTGGACAACAAGTTGATCATGAGCCAGCAATGTGCCTTTATGGCCAAGAAAGCCAATGGTCTCCYGGGGTGCTTTAGGAAGAGTGTTGCCAGGAGGTAGAGAGAGGTGATCCTGCCCCTCTGCTCAGCCCTGGGGAGGCCTCATCTCGAGTCCTGTGTCCAGTTCTGGGCTCCCCASKACAASAGAGRCATGGAGCTACTKGAGAGAGGCCAGTGTATGGCTATGAGGATGATCAGAGGGCTGGAGCACCTGCCCTGTGAGGAACGGCTGCGAGAGCTGGGCCTGTTTAGCCTSGGGAAGAGAAGMCTGAGGGGAGATCTTATCAGTGTGTACAAGTACCTGAAGGGAGGGTGTCAAGGGGACAGGGACAAACTCTTTTCAGYTGTCCCATGTGACAGGACAAGAGGCAAWGGGCAGAAAYTGAAGCACAGGAAGTTCTGCCTGAMSGTGAGGGGGAATTTCTTCCYTGTGAGAGTGACGGAGCACTGGCACAGGTTGCCCSGAGAGGTGGTGGAGTCTCCTTCTCTGGAGATCTTCAAGGCCCGCCTGGATGCAACCCAGTCTAACATGCTCTARGTGACCCTGCTGAGTGGGGAGGTTGGACTAGACGATCTCCAGAGGTCCCTTCCAACCTTACTGATTCTGTGATTCCATGATTCTAAAGAACCAAAGTTTATGTTTACTTTCAAATCCAAAATATCACTTGACCAGAATGAGAAAAGTGTATACAAAAGCTAAGTTTGCATCTCAAGTTTGAGCATCATAGAACCTAGCTTTTAATGTATATGTTGGCTAATACTGCTAAGTTGACATGGTTCAAAATACTGAAAACATGAGCACGGGTTGTGTGAGATTTAACAGGTATCCAAACAGAAGAGCTGAAGCTGTAAATAAAAAYTGTTGATAGACTCTTAAATACAGGCAAGTCCTTACAGAAATATGTTAAAGTTCTACCAGTAAGATCCCATAACTGTATATATAATTTATTTTTACTTTTATCACTGTTACTAAAGGATGATTGGGAATGAAGAGAGAAAACTGTTGCAATTTATCACTACAACGACCAAGGTAGCTGATAAACAAGAATCTAATTTACAATGAAAGGGAACATTTTTAATTTGCAAATTCATAATCATTATCTGTTTGATACTTATGAATATTGTTTAATCATACATTTTGCTAAACAGTATACATTATTCATGGAAAGTGGAAAACTGTATGAAACCAAAATTTGGATAAATCAATAGAGTTGTAAAATCTCAACTGAATTTTTCTTGTGTATATTTTCAATCACTAAGAGAAAAAGTCTTGGTGGAAAAAAAGAATTAGGGCTAATAACATGGAAAGCTTTGACTTTCACTGGCATTTTGTTGTGCATTTTCACACAACCTTTTTCAGGTAGAGCTAAAGCCTAAGGAGTTTTACAAACAAGGTAAACTAAAGAGAGATGTGCAGGAGTAAAGCAGAGGTATAAACAAGGGTGCCAATGGGAGGAAGATATTTAAATCTGAATGGTCAGTTAATGACTCAATTAGTTTTTCACTTTGTTAAACTACRGTAATCCTTCTTTACTAGCTCTCCATATTGAAACCTGTTGAAAGAAAGAATGTGTAGGATCTTAAGAAAACTCTAAAGGAAAAGTAAAGCCTTTTTTAAAGCATTGCTGCTTCCCAACAAAATGCTGCTTATTAACAATATTGTAGATGCAAGGCAGATATTTTACTGAGTCTAAGATTCTGAATAGGCTTGGTCTGAATAAAAGCTATCAATCTGAAGTGATTGCTTAAGTTATTCAGTCTGATTTAAGTACAAGGCTGGCTTTAGGATTGGTGAGAACCTAGCAAGCCATAGTGAGCCTGACGTACCTTTTTAACCTTTCCTTCTCTCATTGTACCCACACTTTAACTTCTTTTTCTCCTTTCCTTTTTCTTAATCCCAACTGGAAGCTTTCTTAATATATGTTAGATRCCTTCTCCACAGAGCAGAGAAATGGAAATAGAAATATTGCAAAAATATATGTAAATAATCACTAATAAGTGTATATACACGTGTGCATATAGGGGCGTACTGTATTACATGTGAATGCTCTGCAAAGGTGGCATTGTGTTTTGTGATTCTAAAAGATAGCTGTGCAGATATGTGACTGTTTATYATGATCGGTGTAAAAGGTACTGATTAAAATACACAACAGTGACTGACATCTGGCACCGAGGCRGCATAGCACTCCCCATCCTTTAAGTGTTGTACTGAAATTAAGTAATGGTTACATGGAGTCAAATRACTGTTAAGTAATGGCTTACATTAATGGATTACTTAATCCTGAGAAGTTATCCGATTACTTTACAGGCCAACAAATAATGCTATTTACTTAACTACTTTTCTCGGCAATCCTGTCAGTCCTGGCCAGAGCATGAATGATTATTAATGATATCATGGTAATCATGGTATTCAGTGTGGCCTCCGTCTCACTACATAATTTGAATGCCTCACRCAAACAGCGGTAGACACTTGTGATCTATTACTTCTATGAGAAAGTAATCATGAGCAGACAATTGATTACCATTTTTGGATCCAGTAATTTATCTTAACTACTTTCAGCAAGATACAAGGTGATATTTACGCACAAACTTTCAGCAAGGGTAGATGTTTACATGGTTTTAGTGTAAGAGTTTTGCAGGTTGTTGTGTGGGTTCCTCAAACTACATGAAAACAAACTATTCTTAGAGAAAAATGAGAAGATCCGAATCAGCATTTGCATGGCCTTAGTTGCAGTAATGACCTTCAATGCTGTAGAAACCAGAGCTTGAAAAGAAAAAGAGAAAATTTCCTTGCGCAGGTAGTGGGCTGAGCAGGAGAAGCTATGGGAGCTTTGCTGCCTCTCGCCTCCCGCGGCGTTTCTCCATTAGACCTTGCCTGGACGCACAGGCATCAGCTTCCACMTCACATCAGTGCTTGTGACCCAGCCAGGCTAGTTGCCTTGTGGACCAATCCTCCATGCCTCCCTTTGGTTTTGACTCTTTTTTAGACTGTAGGGTCACATAAGCTGCACAAAGTGCCTGTTAATGATGCCAGGTCATCGTGACAATATTCTGCATACATTTTTCACTTACAGAGTGAATTTCCCCCCTGTATATAAACAGGGCTTGGAAAGGGACCTAGAACAAGAACTTTGTAAATAAATTAAGATGAAACTAACACGGGAACAAAGCATTATACAATCCCCTTTTTAACACTTAAAACATGTATTAAAAGATGCGTGTGGGTGTTCTGCATCAACTTGAATTTCACATTTAAAGAATTCTAAATGTCGGTAAAGCTATAATTATGTTCCAAAATACTTTTTTTGACAGGATTCTTTATGTGTTTTTAATATAGTGTATCAAATATCCTTAATTAAATAACAAATGTGTTATGCAATTGGTATAATTATGAATACTGATGGGTACATTCTACTACCTTCTCTAGGCAGAAGCACTTCTCTTTAAAACAATAAGCAAAACTCTTCATTTTTCTCAACTTCAGAAGTAAATGGGATCTGCTTTTTTTCTTAGCAGATTAAACTTTAATTTTTAACCACTGAAGGGACATTAGTATTTAATCTGGCAATTCGATAAATGCAACTCATTTCATTATTGAAACATTACTAGCTTTTCAAAATAAGATCGATTGTACTTTCCATTTTTTTTACTATCTGATCCATTATAACTTTTTTATTATTTTGTGAATGTAGTAACTTTTCTGGCTTTCTTTAAATCAAAATGAACATCTCTAATGCAAGAATATTTCAAGCCCTTGATTCTGAAGAGATGAATATGTTCTTTAAAATTCCCAGTTAAGGTAGGAACTTGAGGAACAAGACTTCAGTTCCTCTCCTTGTCTTGATTTCTGTACATATGAATGTAAGTATTATTATAGAAAATCATAGATGCATATGCACTCATGTATGCATGTATACATCTGAAAGCTCTGTTTCTATATGCCTGCTTAAAAGGAAAAGTACCTAGTCATACATTAAAGAAGAAGATAACAGGAAGAAATATATGTTTGTGAGAGGAAAAAAAGGAAAAAAAAAGTAAAAAGTAAAAGGAATGCTAGGTAGGAAGAATACTGGAAAATACAGCTATAGCCCCACTTGTCTAAGTTCAGGGGGTCTGACTTTGGAAAGTCATTAAAAATGTGTCGTGCAAATAGCCTTTTTCATAGACTAATTTCTCAACAAAGTTTCTTAATAATTTTTTAATAAACTTAGTGCCTTGATTCTTCAAATATTAATATACAGTAATATTATTCATGCACACRGACCCACTGACTTCAAAAGTGAAATAGAAAGGAAATTATCTCATCAGTGACAACATTTTAGAATTTAAAACCTCTGTTCTGTGTTGATAACAAGTTCAGCCAATTGCCTATCACACTTGTGAGCTATTACTCAATATAATAGCAAAAACAACAACAAAAAGGAATACAGGAAATCACCAACTAGTCATTGCAGAAGGCTATCTGTGGCAATGTTTCAGCCTGAATTAAAAATACCCATGTGAGATCACAAGAACCAAAGTATTCTTTTCCATCCTGCTCTTTCTTAATTCTGCATTTGTCTGATATTTTTCATAGCAATGGTTTACATGCAAATTGCAGATTAAAAAT
This sequence comes from Rhea americana, assembly GCF_003343005.1. Taxonomy (NCBI): domain Eukaryota; kingdom Metazoa; phylum Chordata; class Aves; order Rheiformes; family Rheidae; genus Rhea; species Rhea americana. The sequence goes on from NW_028186701.1 coordinate 2,374,130, forward strand.
GTTAGAGAATAAAACTAAATGCTTCTGACCCATTTTAAAATGCCTTATGGTGCAGTGCAGCGTAGATAATTTAGATTCAAGCTGCTCTATGTGCATACAATTAGATTTGATTTAGGTCAGTCACCCTACTATAGGGCAACTAATATTTTTACTCTAAATCAAAGCGGAATTCTTTTGGCGCTGACACTTTTAGAATGTGTAGACTGTAACCCTTGTGCTTATGATGCATAAAGATCTGGGTTGTACCAATCCCCTAGCATTTCGTATTTCGTATTTACTGCAAAAATGCTTCTATGATTGAGGTTTTTCCTTTCTTTCTTTTTTTCTTTCCCTTCCTTATAATCTTTCAGTTATATCCTCAGAATCCTGGTCACTACTAAACTGGATTAATGTCCTGTTTCCAGATGAGATTAAGAACTAASAAGCTTGAAAATGTAAAAGTAACCAGCAAAGGTTTTTTCTTTTTAGATGATGAAGCTTAAATATACATAAAAGTGGGACAAATAGAATTTGATAGCAGCCACAGACTTGTATTATTTTACRTGAGTATAAAGGAGTCCCACAGTCCAAATAAAGGAATTAAGTCTTTAAACTAGTGTCTTGGGCCATTTATGTAGAGCTACTGGATTCCTATCTTTTCCACTTCYACAAGGACAGTGAATTGAATTCATGAGATTCCATGGAATAGTCAATTCAATTTATTCATTGCCATTAGTAGAGGAATGAATAGAGTCCTGACTCACTGGGAAAATCCTTGGTTTAACCCAGAGAACAACTGAGAACTGTGGTCCCAGGACAGTATGAAGCCAAGGGGTCTGTTTTTTTAGACTCAAAAAGATGCTGTTTGATCTACTAAGATTTTCAAGTCAGATGTTTTCCCCTTCTCTTTCTTTTTAAGCAGTACTCCWAACTGCTCAATAGCTAAGTACATACAGACACTGTATTAACTGTGCTAGATAGACAAACWTGGATTTCATTCTTTACCTAAAAGTGCTCATAGATTCATAATGATTTTATATATGTGTGTGTATGTGTGTGTATACACACATATATATAATATAAAAATAAATTTATGTTGTAATGTAATAATGTCCACATTGAAAATAATTGACCAAGAGCTCACAGTAATCACTCATTTTACCTCTTCATCATTAAACTACTATTTCCTTTCATCTGGAAAGGGGTAAAACTAARAAAAATGTCTTATAAACTGTCTTATTACAGTAAATTCACAGTCARTGAAGGAAAAAGTCAACAAAACCCCCCAAAGTTCTGGGAAAGATGGTAGGGAAACAATCCATCTTTCTTTCTGGAACATATCATTRAAAACTTCAGGAAAATTTTTATATTATATTGTAAATAACAAAATAAAAAAAATCCATCTCTAATATTTGCTCTGATTTTTCTCAGTATCTGAATATGAAGGGAGGATGTCAGGGGGAC
>NW_028186701.1:2375832-2412664 GCF_003343005.1 Rhea americana
ACTAGATGATCTCCAGAGGTCCCTTCCAACCTTACCAATTCTGTGATTCTATGATTCTATGTCACAGTTATTCACCTATAGTCCCTTGAAATTCCTAATGATGTTAGTAGAATTATTTACCTGAAATAAAATGAAAAATACTGAATTTTCACACTAATATTCAGCAACTTGGTTATATTTATTTCTTAATCAAAACCCTTGCTGCATTTTCCTGAATTCATACTTAAAATTTAGTTTAACAAAGTATTTCTGTCACCATTTAGTTTTGGTGGCCAGAAGGATAAGTGACTGAGGGATAATATTGAAGATGAAAAAATGCTATGTCTGAAGCACTGTCTAATAGTAAGAAACCTGGAGGTAGTCGTTAAGATGACAAACATTGTAAAAGAGGTAAGAATAACAAAAAGATGTTGCACTGTGCAATAAAAATGGTATGTGTAGGGAAAAAGAAGTGAGAAACACTGAAATTCTCAACAAAAAAAATAAAGTCTTAGATTTAGAAATACTGTAAAAAAAGGAATGTCTATAACTATCTTGAATAGATTTAATTTCATAATAAATTTAGCTTGGCATTATAGATCCACAGTGCTGATAGTTTTATTAGTAAACAAAATACTGCCAAAATCCATTGTTGTAGCCCTAAAATCCACCAGCACAACCTGACCATATTTACATTATTAGGCTTGAAAAGAGAGTGTATGCATGCAAAACTGCCTGTTGGGAATTGTCCTCGATCCTAATTTTTGAAACATGCCTAGAAACAGTTTCAGAGAGCTGGTTTTCCAGGGACAAAAGTATGCTAGGGATCACTCCAGAAGTGAAACGAAGTAGATGACAGATATTAGTATGATTCAGGTGCCTGGGAATGTTTCCTGGTATAATTTAATTTACTAACAAGATTTAGCCAGAATGCAACCACCGAGGAACTAATAAACGCAAAATTAGAGTATATGACTTTTTCTACAGCTTCCTGCTATGTTTTTCTGGCCTCCTCTTTTCCTCTTCTGCTACGTATGATATCCATTCACCATCTCTGCCGGTGTAATCAGTATAAATCCTCTACTAAATGGGAGATTACACAATGTATAGCCTATTCAGCAGGCCATCRCCTCAGTTTCTTTCTTTATGCTTTTATTTTCCCTCAGTGCACTATTGAAAATAATAATAATAAAATGATTGTTCTCTGGCTCATCTATAAGATATCTGATATGATTTGATCATAGCCAATTTTGATGCTTTATAAAAAAGAGGCTCTATATTTTAAGAAATCAATTAGTGAAGTCAAGAGGTTCCAGCTACTTTTGAATAATATCTGTTTTTATGTCAGTGAGACAACAGATATTTGGTTTCTTAAGAGTGGGTGCCAATACACTTTTAACAGCTTTTTTGTAAAACTTTGTGACTGATGAGCAAATCATTTAATCCCTTTGGCSTCAGTCTTAGGTCATTAAAGTGGGAATATGACTGAAAAGCACTAAATATCAAAAACTTATTTCATRGTTACAGACAAAAAAGTGAAAGTCATATTTTGTTTCAAGGTAAATTACTGCTTTCTAGTCTCGTGGATAAAAAAGTAGATTTATCACTGGAAGATAAATAAGAAAAGGTAAGTTTGTGAATAAATTAGGCAAGTTTCTGCAAAATGAAATGATGTGAGAATCCTACTGAATGTAGCCTGCACCTCTAACAGATAAATATCTGGGCAAAGAAGTAACATAAGGTACAATATTCTAGGTAAACCCAGGTTCAGTAAAGCATAAGGCCATAGCTCAAATTTATCATATTGTTGGGTTCATTCTTTGTGCTTAACAAGTAAAGATTTTAAGGACAGGAACTTAAGCACATTATCAAAACTAAATATGTTCTATAATACTTTGTTTTGGATACTAAGAGTGAGGGTCAGAACTGTACTTGCAGAAAATACTTCAAAAGAACAGCTGAGTGCAAAAGCAAAGCCTGGCAAAAAGAAAGAAATGTCATGAAATAATTCTCTGCTTCTTTAAACTCATAGTTTTAGATTGTCCCGATTTACTAATACTTCATAACAATTCTTATTTTACTAAATTCTCTTGGCATGTATTAGACAAACACAGCACTGTTCAGGCTGCTAATACTTTCATTGTTCATTTTTGAACTTCATTTATGTGCATGCTGCTCCTGTGCTGATGGTTTGAAATGTGATTAAGTGAGGGGTAAATATTTTTATTTTAAAAATCTTAAAACATTGACATCCTACATTAAGGGGACTACATATCTTAACAGAAAAGAAAAGAAAAGAAAAAAAGACCAATCAAATGATGATATATTTCATCCATGTGGAATTTATCTGAATACTTTCTCTTACCAAAATGTTTCACTGATAGAGAGGAATATTATTTTTCCCTTAAGTCTTATTTCCCGAGACCTTTCCTCTTTTCCCTGACCCCCACAAGAAGTGACTAGCAATTATTTTGCTGCAAGAGTTGCTTTGCTGACCTTCRTAATCTAAAACAACTATTGCCACGCATATGGTGAAAATCCTGCTTCTTTACACACAATGGAAATTGATTTCTATTATCACACATACACTATTTTTTCCCCTGAGAAATGTCATCCAAATTAATGGAGTAGCTAGAAGCCAACTGAAATAATTCCACTTACATATTTCAATGGACAGTGACTCTCTTAAACTATATGTATGTACCAATACTGGAAGAACCTGTACCAAAATAAACTAATGTAGTTATGAAAATCTTTGGGGTAATGAATAAATAATTTCCATCATCAATATTAGTATTTGTGCAAAAYATTTTCACCAAAGGCCTAAGGCCTAAGAACTGATATGGTTTGTCCTGTTTTTAACATATGAAATCACATTCTGAGGGTAAATACTGCTTTTAAATGAATATGTTTCCATAGATCTGCCATATAAGTCGGCATAATAATTGAAGCTGTTAAAATGTGAATAACATTTCAAGCTAAATATTTCAAGTAGAAATTAAATTTCTACCTGCTACATAACATGCTTATGGCAGTCAATGCCTTTGAAACAGGATTTTTTTTTTTTTTTAATTTAGATGCCTAATATTCAGTTTTCAAGCATGAAAATTCTGACATTCCTATTTAGGGAATTTTTTATATAGTTACATAGAGATAAAAGTTTTAATGCATTTACTAAACTCTGAAAGATTTTTCTTTAAATAATGCACTCTGTAGATAATATTCAAAATAATAGAGGAAAGTAATTACAGTATATAYGGTAATGTTGCAACAACCTCCCAGATTTTCGAATCTAAAGCWGAATTGAAGAGAAAGACTTTTCGATTAAGGTGTGCCTTTCAGCTTATAACTCTTCTAAAGTTTTCTGTGTTTGTATCCCTTCTTCTTCAGCTCACAGCATAGACAAAAAGAACAAAAGGCATAGGAGAAGGAATGTGCATCCTCCCTTTCTCTTGTTTTAAAACATTACAAAGCAGAGCACAGAATCCCTTAGATACAAACTTCATCAGCAGGACTCAAAAGCTATTTATATCTGCTCTAAATTTGCCCCCAGGAGGCATGTCTACCTCACATGGTGGAGCGTTGTGCAAGAACCTTTGTGCCGCCTCAGAGCAAGCTGCTACCTCCGCCCAGCGAGAGCAGCTCGGAGCTTGCCAGCGGGTGCTGTGTCATCAGGMCGTTGCTCCGTGCAGACATGCCCTGTGTTTGCTGTGCTATTCTCCTTTAGTTCATGCATTTCTGTGCAAACACATCCACCCACCTACACTTATTTTCAGAACAAAAGGCATCAAGCTGACGGTAAACGTGAATCCAAGGCTCAAGTTCACCCATCCTCAGAGTTTGAGAAGTCTCAGGTCAGATCTGGGATTTGCATTTGAGTCAACTCTCTCTCTCTGAGCAAAGCAAAACCTTGGATCTAGACACATGCAGATGCCATGAATGGATCAAGACCTAGATCTTAATAATTTTAATAATTAGTAACACTATTCACAGGCCTAGTACAATTCAAAGGCTTGTGAGTAGTATTGATTTGGCTAAGYCAGATTAAGTGACTAACACGGCTATTAAATGCTTTACATCCTGAGGWAAAGCTGATCCTCAGTCGTAAGCTTTTCCATCAAAAGCATATTCCAGATATTTCTGTAAAATATTTCTGTATACGTGAGAAAATTTGGTTTGAATATAGCATTCTTTTTTGTTCATATTCAGACAAAATATTGCCTTTGGTATGGCAAAAGTGGATACTCAGAGTGATCTTATATCCCATTGCTGCTGTTCAACACATCAGTGCCTAAAGTAGCTGATTTTGACATCAAAACTTACAGTAGCAGGAGTATCTAATCATACCAGGAGCTGGGGCACATTTTTAAAACTAACCGTCGTAATGTTGTGAACACATAAGAATAACCACATAACCAGTAGACTGACATTACAGCCTATCATCAGGCTAAGCATTACTTTTACACCTATAGTAAAAAGCTTTTCTGCTTATGTGGAGTTTTTTCTTCCTGTATGTTGTAAAACTAAGAGAAGCTGAAATTTATTGAACTAATTAAGTACTGAAGAGTTGATCTGTAAGTTTATAAATGCTTTGGACTATCTGTTTCACGTGTTTATCCAGCACCTTACACAATCATGGACCCATCACTGGACCCTCAGGCCAGGTTAAGGCTTCTGGATGACAAAAATAGGAGAGCACTGCAAAGAAACAACTCCTGTGTTATCAGGCCGAATCCACTGTTGAAAGAGGAATTATATAAATAATCTTTTCCACAGTTGATCAAGCTGATCTTTCATCAGGGTTCAATATAAAGCTAAATTTATATGTACCTATGGAGTTTTATATGTGTGTCATATATGTCTAAGCTCTCAGTAATGGTTTGGTCACTACAATGCCTTTGAGAGATATTCAGACCAGCTGAGCTGGAGGTTGTCCAGTTGCCTACACATGGGGATCTAGTGCCATTTGGGATGCCTACAACTATATTTCCAGGAGGTCTTTAGTCTCTCACAGATTTTATGTCATATCCATATCATATTTATGTCACTTCTGTGCAGATTTGTCTCAGATATCCTGGGACATGTCAAATGGTGCTAGATATCTATGAGTGGTCAACATGGCCATCCGAACCATGGCCTAGATGTCTACAGCAAATGCCTATCATATCTGTATACATCTACATGGATAAAATTCAGTTCAAGATTAAACCACCTAAATTTAGGTGTCCGCATACAGGTACCTCAGATTAAAACAGGTGTCTGTATGTAGGCAACTCAGCTAAACCTTAGCTGGTTTTCTGTCCATTATTTACATAGGAAAGCTACTCCAGATTCTCAGTGTCCTGAAAGTTAAAATTGTTTGTCTAATTTTTTAGCCTAAACTTTCAAGAAATACAAGGATAATAATTTCTACAAAATGCTATTCAAGATATTTTCTTCCTCTTGTGAAATAACTATTCTCAGTCCCACTCACTTCTTCGCTGAGATGAAATACGACCTGAGTATTCAAGCAGACTTTCCTCTTTCAGAAATAGTGTGTGAATATATGTGTAGGTGGTGAGAACACAACTTCATTAAGACAAAATGCTGATGAAATATCTGCGTCTACTCCATACCATTCTTAAAGCTGAAAATTAAAGAGGAATCCTAACACTAGAATAAATAAAACAGAAGCCTTCACCTAGCTATGCATAAGTAGATCAACTAAAYGTGTAACTGACAGCTCAAATTCTGCAGAGTCAGCTGGAAGTTTATGAGAAACTGATTTTTTTATTATTATTATTATTAATTTCTTATCTTTCAAGATTTGGATTTTTTTCTTGTTTAGATAAACAACATATAGTACCAGTAAATAAGTCACTGTGCAATTAAAAGAACATAGAGTACAAATGTGCTATGTATTTTGTTGCATTTCTGTGATCTCAATAAATAAAATAATAAACCAAAGAAACAGCTCAATTTGTAACAAGCTTGAACTATGCCCTCAGAAAGTTAATCAAAGGAAGTGCTTGAAATGGGCATCAATGAGYGCTGCCAAACCCTGTGGGATATATGTATTCTTTAATTAGGTGGTTTTGCTGTCTCCCTCCATTTTTGGCTTTGCTCCTGTAGAAACCACTCCTTGCAAAGTGGCCAAAGAACTCAGATGAGGTTCCTAAGGAGCAGATGATGGATTCCACATGGTGACAAGGTTGTGTCCCTAGTAATTAGAGAAGTCAGTCTGTGACTGCATCGCAAAGGAACTGCTGCAGTGATCCCTGACTCCAGATTCCTGTCTCCTTTACACTCCCCTGTGCAAATGGGAATCAGCCCAAGGTGAGCGACGTTAACTTGAACTCACTCTTAGGTCAGAGTCTGCCTCCATTTTTTCCCTCCATTTAAACATTTCAGTCTCAATAGGACTTTGAATCCTTTGATTCCTTTTAGACCATTTTCAGGGTTATTTTCCACATTTTTTTTACACATGTTCCCTCCTCTTATATTTTTAATTGCATCAAGTCCTATTGCWTGTAAAACTGAAAGAGAACATGTGCAATCTAATCTACTCACTATGTAAAAATTAGTTACCCAGAAGATTTTCTATTCTAGTTTAAAAAATGAAATGCAGGGGTCAGAACAGCAGCTTTTTTTAGCCTTGGTCTGGTGCATTTCTCAGTGGAAGTCAATGTAATGACCTCCTATAGCCCTAATTAATTGAAAGTGAGTTACCTGGTCTCCATTCACCCTGTGTCAACAGCTGCAGCTCTCTGGGATCGATGGAGGAACCGGACAGAATAATATTCCTGGTGAAAAAGCTACAGATGCTAAATATGGTGCCCTCCCTTACTGATTCTTCAGATCTCCAGTCTGTTAACTCTTCTGATATAGAGATTCTTTTTTTCTTTACTGTGTGTTTTGAGTCATCTGCTGAATTTGAAAGGGAAAGTACTGTGAGCTTACATTTTGAAGTAATACAAGATTATAACTCAGTACTACGGTACAAAGAGGTACAGGAACGAAAAGTACTCATCACCACAAATTCTGAGTTGCRTTACAGGCAACTCAGATCGCCGAACAGGTATTATTTAAAATAAATGATACCTAAGAATTAGCAGTAAGCATCTTCTCCATTGGTGCGTTGGAAGGGTTTCCTTCTCCAAATATCATTTTTTGCTGTGTTAAATGATTTAATATAAGGAGACATTGAGAGCCAGATTTTTAAGCAATAAGTTAATTTGTGTAAGTCTGCCTTGACTGAGAATCTGGCCTGAAGGTTATCGTCACCTCCAGTCAACGTATTCTTCATCTGTTTCCATAAGCTGGTGCTTGTCATGCTTGTGCCTGGTGAAAGTAATCAGAGATTAAATATTCAGAGGAGAGACACGTGGAGTCTCAGCAACTGATCTGTGCAGGAAAGAAAAAGGTGTGTGTGGATGGATAGGSTGAGACACGCAAAATGACAGGGAAGCTGCTTGGTTATGAGCTTTCTCTAACCTTAAAATACCTTCCCACTTTTTAAAGGTCAGTCCGTTTTGAAGGAGCAATGCTAATCATTCAGATAACAGGTTAATGTTAATGTCAGATAACGGGTTAAGGATCATGCAGGAAATACTGAGACAGGGTACGTGGCAAACAGCTTGAACATTGACTATCTTCTTCCACTTTTGCCCCCTACCCATACAGCTAATGAAAGGCAGTGTTTACTGTCAAAAACTGCTTTTGATCACAAGTAAGTCATGGAAAGACACAAGGGAATTTCTTTTCATTTTTATTCCCTCCATTCTTTGGAAGTCAAAAAATAAATGTCACTGGTTTCAATTTACAGGAGGTGATTTTTCACACAGCTCTCAAGCTTCTYCTGTGAACAAGGGTGTTGTTCACTGAGTGCTACGYGCACATGTAACATAGATTCTGAAGCCACTGTAGTGRCCAGTCTGATATCTGGATTACAACGTAATTTTTAAAAATATATAAAATCCCACTTTAAGGACCTCAAGTCATGGTGGATCTGTTGCTTTATTTTTGTATTTAAATGCACTAGTTAAATCTTATTTCACCTTTAATTTTTGTCTAATTTCTATTTCTAGCAATCCAATGTTGTTATGTCTTCACCAGCTTTATTGCTGAGCCTGTGACTGGTGGGCATGATTATTATCTTAGTGACTCCTGCCAGTATCTTTTCACTAACAATACTCTTTGGAAGCCAGTGAGTTAGTTAACATATGAACTACTAACTTCCTGCAATTTCTGTAATATGTTTTAAAATCATATTTTAAAATCATTTCCATTTTTAAATTGAAATCTAATGTAAAAATTGTGGAAAAATCAGACATATGTCAGCAATGTTTACTTCATCAGTGTGGGATACAATCTTGTGTTCGATGTTTTGTCTGAATTTAATATTAATCTTCTTATTTTATCTCTTCTTTTCCATACAGCCTTGCACTTCATTTAGAAGAATTAGAATGAAATRGAATTTCTTAAAAAATCATATATTTCTGTCCATAAATGGTAATTTATTTTAAAATAAAATTGTCCAGAGTTTAAAAGAGAGAAGGAAATGGAACTGATTAAAGCACTCCCATTTCTGAGTTACATGTTAGCACTTTTTTTTTTTTTTGGAGGAATGATCTATAATGGGACATCAGAATTCAACAAATATGAATTGCGAACATTAATTTACTTAGGACATGCAATTCACAGGAATCATTAGTGCTGAGCTGGAAAGTGTACTTGGGGAGTTCTTTGTGAAATGAAACCGTATGTGCACTTTTACAAGGCAGTGCTGGAATGTTGCATTCTGAAAAYGACAAATAAATCAAAATCATTCAGAATTTCCCATTTCTTATCAGTTCTCCAAATGCACTCTGCTCAAGTTCCCCAACAGCAAAGTCTGAATGGCAGTACACATCAGATGCGTCATATTGGGCATGCCAGTTTCTCTCTGTATCAAACACTTTTTTCTCCCATAGATTTTTCTATTTGTTTCTTTGTTTGTTTAAAGCCGGAGAAAATTAATCATATTTTGGTTATAAATGCTGGGTTGTGTGTGAATAGGACAAGCAGATGACCAACATAAAAYTGTGTTTAGAAAGGATACTAAATTTCAGAGGTAGCCTGCATCTGAGTACAACCACTATGACGAAGATAATAGGTGCATTCCACTACATAAAATTTGCTGAACATATATATATGGTGTTGACATGCACAGTGCACACTTAAGTCTCCTGTGGTAAATCTCATATATTATGCACCTTTGATCGCCTCATATGTTTTAGCACCCTACCTTGTCCTTGTTTTATTATTTTTGTGATGGATGGTTGCAGCTGCTCAGTGGAGTGGAATGTCAGAAATCTCAACAAACAAAGAAATGTGGAACTGCCTAAAACCTACGGCCCGAACACTGGGTTTTAAGTAAATGGCACAAACAGTTGTGACTGGCTAAAATAAGAGAAGCTTAATTAAAACTTGAAAGCTRGGAATCTCTACAACAGTGGGATAAGGCATTTCCTACTATATACATATTCTGAAAGGTTCTCGCCTTTGACATTAAATATTGTTATTAAAAGGAAGAAATATTTTTATATTATTTAGAATTTTCCATCTCCTTTCAAAAGCTGGCAAATGGTACTCAGTAAACTGCAGTAGACTGTTATAGGATATAAAAATATAACATCAACATAAAAAAGAAATTGCTTCTGCAAATGTCAGGAAGGTTTTATAGATACATGCTTCAGATAAGCTGTATTTTAAATATGTTCCCAACAAGTTGGAAAGAGCTCACCAGAATCTTTTATAAGGACAATTCAAAATATGAAAAACTCATATTACAGTGAGGGAAACTACCTGCTTTGCCCATCACAGATAAGTCCATGAGGTAATTCAGCATGTTCAATACATGTCTGTGTGGAGAGCAGATTCGCTTTCACACTTATTCTGTATGACTACTAGTTTTATTACAGAAGAAAAGTAAAATCCTGTGGTAGGAAATTGGTGATAAAATTGGGGGTTTTGTTTAATTGTGTTTTTTTTTTTTTTTTTTTTTTTTTTTTTTTTTTTTTTTTTTTTTTTTTTTTTTTTTTTTTTTTTTTGGACACATCTAGGACACATCTATTATGTAATTAAATAACCATTTGAAGATCTTATTCAGGGATGTAAGGAATTCTCCATTCCTAACTTACTTAAAGAGTAAATAATTCTCATATTTGACACGTGAAATCTAGGACCTGAGTTAAGCAGAAAGTCACACCAAGTGAAAATAAATCCTTTCTATCCTCAAAATGTTTATATTTATGAATCTGTAGGTGCTATGGATTCACCAGTAATTTGGGCCTACCAAATGTATGATCATAATATAATTTTACCACATCATCTCATTAAACATATGAATTTTACTCTCTGTGTGTGTAAAAGAGAGATGCTCTATCATGCACCAATGTATGCAAACATATCAGCAGGATACATTGTTATTATGTCAAAGCTCAGTTCTGAAAATCTCTCTCATAGATCTTAACGTGATTATTCAAACAAGAGCRGTGTGCAATCCAAGTGGTCATCAAAAACTCAGTCCAAGCCACTCTGAAATCAATGGGAAGCATTTCCATTAACTTCAGCAGACACTACATATAATTTTAATTTAATTTTAAATTTTATATATGCTCATCAAAGTCCACTAATAGTATGAGAAAATGTTCTTCTGTCATAAATCATTAACACTAAAAGTGAATTTTCTAAATGTATATGAATGTTCTACAGTCAGGCTATTAAAGAAAAAAGCTTATTTTTGTTTTACRGATTATAAGATTATAGAAATTCACAGGATTCACTTGCTTTTTATCAAGTGAACCTTTTAGTTTCCTGTCAGAAAATATTGTCTTGCTTTATTCTCTACAAGCAAAATAGCAGTGTTTCACACAAAAAACTCTCAGCTCTGTGGTGCAACCTTTGTCTGAGACATTTTCAGTGATTATTTAATATCTGATTAAGGGGAAGAGACACCTTGGTAGTCCACTTAACACAAAAGCACTTAGGCAAAATTGTTTTAAGGTATTAGCCTTAATTCAGAGCAATTGTGAAGTGGTCAAGGTTGTTAAATCTATATATAATTAAATCAAATGTATAGAAAGGTCTTTTTTGTTGCTTTCATATTCCAATTTATAGTATTGGATAATTTTATTTTTGTGATTAGATATAAAGTATTATGAAGATAGTCATAAAATATATTAAATTATTTTCAGATATTTGTGTTTGACTACAATTTTGGTCCATCTATGTAACTTTCATTAAAAAAAAAGAAAGAAAAAAAAGAAAGAAATTTCAAATCATTAGAATTTTGGAGCTATAGAAATCATCATTAAATACTCCAATATATGTGCAAACATATACAGTAAAGTGCAAATATATGCATTTAACTTTTTCTGTGCTGTTAGACATAGACTATGTCTAAAGCAATAAATAACATAAATATATGAACTATTCTCTGTCCATGAAGGTAACTTACTTACATGGAACTAATAAAATATTAAGAATAATTCTGAAGATTTCTAACAAATTTTAAGAGTCTAATTGTCTTAGACTTTAAAAAATGATGGCTTCATGGCAGCTGCCTAGTGGGAGTGCTTCTTGATCCATACAGATTGCTGAAACTGCTTGGGGATGTTTTAGTGGAGAGCTAACTTGGGCAAGGCCAAAGCAGGCTGGGTCTAGTCTAATTTAATAGGACAGTTGACAGTGTTCCAGTGTCAAGGAATATGCAACACTGTTTAATTTATTAGCTTAAATGTAATTGCAGTGTAAGAACCTGAACAGAGCAGAATAGTGCCTTAGATATTTAAGAAACATTTATTTATTTTTGAGCTCTTTATATAATGACACAGGAGTAAACATGCTGCAAAAAATTTTAAGCTGTCTATGTGTGTGCAGGTGTGTTACAGAAAGAAAAAAATACAAATCAGAGCATTGATAGTACTTTAGTGCCATACATACCGCACTTTTCTTTAACTCTGTACGTATGTAGCTCCTGAGAGATAGCTGTAAATAGTATATTCAGTATATTGAGGGTAAATGTATATTCAAAGGTATATGCCTGTTAACAATTTATTGGAAAAGGTGTGAGAAGACACATAATGAAACTCAAGGGAGACCTTTCCAGCATAATCTCACTGTTAGAACTAAATCATCTCAAATTCAGGAGGTGATGYGGAGCAGCATAAGTTTGCAGTAACCAAGAAGATTGGAAAAGGAAGGAAAGATGTAGGTTGTTACTTTGGAAATTCTGTCTGAATAGTTTTAATATCCAACCATCTTGACATCAGAGGTTAAAAATTCTGAAGAATATTACAATAGTAGCCAGAGAGAAAGAATGGGAATTTTTAGAATTTAGATCATAGGGAAAAACTATATCTTTAGTTTTTTTTTGTAATCTATTTATCTATGCTAAAATTATTACTTGGGGTTTTCAACACTCCTATTACATTTCCACTAAGTCTGTGGAAGTCAGGGATAAATATATATCCCCATTCCAAGGATTTACTGTCTATGGCCTTACCCTTTACTTGCAGAAAAACCTTCTGGCTGCTAGGGACAAAAGATCAGAATAGATAACCTAGCATATAAGAAACAGGGGAATTGAAATATGATTAGATATGTATACTTTTCATATTTTATGGCCATGCACAGTCAAAGTGATAATTGAACTGAGTGACGACTATGTCTTTGTGCCATTGGCTATATCACTCATGTAGTCTTTAATACATTAAATTTATAAATACATACCACAGCAAAATAATATTGCCAGAAAAGAAAAACAAAACAAATCAAAACAAAAGCTAGGTGTATATAGTGTTCGTTTGTACTTATGATTATTTTATATGTTATAAACTCATAGTTTAAAATCAGACTAATTGTATTTTAATATCAATTGAAAACACCTTCTTCCTAGCAGCACTTTTGGGATTAGAACACTAATATACCCACAAGAATGAGCATGTGAAAGGTTATTTCTGTGAATAAAACTGGCTTGTATTTGCTTGCTTTGATAAATACAGTAGCAATCAGCAACTCAGTGAACTGAACCATATATTTAAGATACCTAAGTCATGGGGGTAACAGAACAGTGGAAATCCTGGGGAGCTGTCATTCACTTCTACCTCCTCTTCATCTCTTTCTTAGAAATGACAGGCATTAAGTCATTATTATGCTTCCTAGAAAATCTTATCATAAAAGTTATTAATAGATTTGGGCAAAATATTCAAAATTGAAATTTTTTCTAACCCCAAATCAGACCAAATATGCAAATCTTTAAGAAAATAAATATTAAACAATTGTCCACACAAAATAACACCATTTGGTCTATCAAAATGTTGAAAATATTTTATTAAAGAAAAATGTTTAATTAGCTTAGAGCTTGGCGTTTGGAAAGGAAAAAAATATTCATACTGAAAATAAATATTATTTTTGGTTTAAAATTACTGAGATATTTTAACAATTAAAAAAATCCATAGTAATGAATTTGTCATAACTAACCTATCTCATACACAATTTTTCTTTCAATAGATATGCATTGTCTGTCAGAAAATACTAGGCCTTGTTTAAATGTTTTTATTATTTTGGTAAAAATTTAAATTTCAGTGATAAATGATCATGACAAATATTGTCATTAGTCTGTGTGACCAACAAGCTGTAGAACTGAACTTACTATTTTCTAAATGAAGAGTTCACACAGTTAAGTTTCAGCTGTGTGCATTTGGTAGCAGAGCTTAAACAGAAGCAAGATGGAAAGGGGGTTAGAAGAGGTTGTAAGTCCTTATTATGAGTAGGACCACATGCCAATAGTAAGGATTCCTAATGCCAAACAGCAACTTTAAGCAATTGTCTGATATGTATTACTTCTGTTTTAAGACAAAGGAGTTCAAAGATCCAGAGCTAGAATTGTGCTGGCTGCACTCAGTAACAGCTAAATTTTCTGTATTCAGTTAAAAAACTTTTAAATCCTAAACCCAGTTTTGTCATCACAGATGGCAGAGTAGTGGGACACTGCATGGAAAAGGAGTATACCAGGAAAGGTCTTAAATGTAAACATAGAGACAGGAAGTGCACACACAGGTTTGCCACATATCACAGTTTGACCTATATAGTTTGTGTTTCAGAACATTTGTCGAATGTTCAGCGTAGAATACATCCCATGAAAAGCTAAGCATGCCTCTCCTGTAGTAGCTGAAGCATACTTCATGTTTAACAGSACTACACTTCTCTGTCAGATGCCAGGATGGAGTTCAGTTTGAGATTAGCATACCTACATATAGATGTCTACATGAAAACTGTATTCTGGGATCTCATCTTGTTCAATATAATCAATGGAACTTAAAAGAACATCTGGCCTGCTGCAGAAGGGCACAGGACTCTCACAGGTTGTGTCATCTTTTCCAGTCTTTTGCAGATATCTCCCAAACCCTGTGACARCCCTGTGGCATGAGACCCCAACTTGTGGGCAACTGAACTGTGTCCACAGCATACCTACAATCACTTAAGTTTAGACACCTAAAGTTGAAGCTGAATTCAATCCTGAATGCTATGTCATTTCTCCTGCTCCATCTAGCTTAACTAGGTGCAGGATAGTTTTGGGTTAGTGGTCTACTATCATCTTGATCACTACTAGACTCCTTAGAGGTATGTGAAAGTCTGGCAGCAAAGCGGTTAAGCAAACCCTTCTGTCTAGATAAATCTAGAATCCATCATCCTTTCTAYAGCACATGTTCATGGGCACTCATAGGACTGAAAGACTGTAGTTGGCTGAAAAGCTGACAGCTTAGGTCCAGACTCGGCTTAAGTGGGAGGCTGCATAGCTATAACRTAAACAAAGACTGGACCAGGCAGCTCTCCCTAAAGAAGCGGTCTTAGAAATCCCAGATGGTTGAAACCTCAAAAATCGTAAGGCCTTTTGATCTGGTAACCTCAGTCTGTGAGTGGCATACACTGACAAGGAGAAGGGAAAAGAAATGGATGAAAAGCACATTTTTTATGTCTCAGGCTAGCAGGGAAATGGAGGAAAAGGACATAGTGGAAATGCACGAATAGGTATAAACATAGAGATACTTAACTACGTGTTCTCTTAAACCACTCATCTTCCTCTCTCTCTCTCTCCCTTTCATTCTCCCTTTTCCTCTCCCTTTCCCCCTTTCCCTTTTCCTTTTTTTCCCCTTTCCATTTTCTATTTTCCTTTTCACCTTCTTCCCTTCTCCTTTTCTTCCATTTTTACCTTTTCCATTTCTCTCTTTCCCTTTCCATTTCCATTTGTTTCCTTTTGTGTTTCTCTTTCCCTTTTTTATTCTACTTTTCCTTTTTTCCCCCCTTTCCTTTTTCTTTCTTTTCAATTTACAATAATAATAATAATAATAAACTCCTCAGGATTTTTTTGATGTTCCTGGAAAGTTGGAATAACAAATAATTTGGAAGTATTTCACTTTGACTCCTGTTGCTCCTGAAAACACTTAGAAGTGACAAACAAGTAAGAAAGAATAAATAGAAAGAGGGAAGAGAGAGAAAAGGAGAAATAAAGTGATCAGAGCACAGTCACAGTCTTCAGTTTCCTCATCACTACAGTATCWGTCTCTGCAGATAGGTGACTAATAGAAGGTAAGAAAAACAAACAAACAAACAAAAATCTCCAAAACAAGGTTCATGAGAATAAAAGGGACTGTATAAACATACTCACTTGCATGTTTATTGCTAAAGATGAAACAGAGATGGAATAGGGGTGTGATTTTAATACAGAAAGTAAGGTTAATAACACTCAACTATAGAAAATATAAATACTAAAATATTCTGGATTTTAACCACTCAAGATTACCTACCTTCCATCTACAAATCACAAGAGKACTTAGGTACTCCTCATTGTTTCAGTAGATTTGGTCCAGATCCTTTAGTGCTGAAATATTAATATTAAATCTGCAGATTGGTATTTAATTTGATTTCATAGATCAGTTAGGTAACCAAGGGAGCAGATAATTGGATAGCTGCAGCCTGCTCTTCTCTGTAGAGGGTCTTTTACAAATCTGACAGTCCACTTATTTTTTRGATTTAGTGGTTGAATAATTCACTGGGCTGAAAATGTAGAGAATCATTTTCAGACCTTGTTGTAATAACTTCTCAGAGCCCTTTAAACAGAGTAAGCTGATAACAGAGAAAAGGATCTATGGTCTAATTTCATTTCTAATGCAATTCTAGGTGTTGATGACCATATAAAAGCTCCAAGAGGCACTGACCAGACTATCTTAGGTGTCATTTATCTCATCTAAAATATGCTATTATCATTGGCTTGAATAATTTGGTTATCTCTCCCTTCAGCTGATTTCTTGGAAGTCAGGCTATCGAAGTAGGATCATTGTCTTTGGGATTCACTCCCTCTTGTGGCAATAAGCCAGTGGCATGGCTTGCAAACTTTGCATAATTTTATCTTATCTGTTTTTTTCTTTGTTACCTCAGACAATAGTTAGGCAGGTATTTGGAACAGCATTTGTAAAGACAAATGAACCACTATTATTATATTTGTTACTATATGTTCACRTATAATATATACATGCTTTTAGTGTATATTGCAATAAATAATCACACTACAAACATCACACCACTAAGTAGAATGACTAATGCTAAGGAAGGGTAAAAAATTCCCTTCCTGAAGTATTTCATGATTATTTTTCTCATAAACTTGCTTTTAGAGGCTTTCTCACCACTGCTAAACTACCTTAGGATTTCAGTGACAGTCTGCTGCAGATTAGGAACATATGGGAGCTGATAATACTGGGTGTGTTTCCTGAAGGTAGAGCATACATTGCTGAATAATGAGGTAGTTAATATTCTTCAGAATGCCAAGCCTTTTGATTTATGACACCCAGGTTCCTTCATATAGTGGATAAAGTGTTATTCTTAAGTAACCTGAAATTAAAAATAGGATTATACTTTTAAATCACTGTATATTAAAAATCGTTTTTGATGGAACTGTGAGAGTATCTGGACCATCCACAGGAACGGCCAAGTGAGTGGCCTATGCTAATGCAGAAGGTATGGGCACGTGGTTGGGGCAAGGGTATCTTCAGTTACTCTTTTGTAGGCACAAAGGGAAGTGACTAACAAGATTAGATGGTTAGTGGTTAGTGTGCCAATTGGATCGCAATTAATGTGGCAAAACGAGGCAAAAAATAACTTAGTCYGAGAACTTTATATTCATGTAGACAGACCAGAGACCACAAGCTGGGTTTAGAGGCTAAAGGAGACAAAGGAATCTCACCTGTACTTTCTGCCTACACCATCCCTAACCCTCTCCGTATAGGAATATAGCACAACTGTATTCATATTATATAACTTCCAATAAAGGTGCTAAGATCAGAGAAGCAGATTACACATATAAAGAGAATTTACAGATTATGAACTATATACATGAAATGCAGTACACAGCTAAAAAAGACGAACTATAAAAGTTTTGAAGCAGGTCCTTAAATCTTCTAAGTTCTTAGTACACAGGAAGTAAAACAAAATATAGTTGTTTTCTTCTTCTTTTACAGTGTGCCATCTCTCATAAAAGAACATTCTGAATTTAAATATTTTAGAGGACCTTCCTGACAATGGCATAAAAATGTGGAGTAAATATCAAGTTTTAGGAACTTTTAAAAATGTTATTCATTGCCTTTACTTGGTCCTCTCCTGTAAGCTTAAACCTTGCAGATAGACTAACAGTTCAAAGGGCTTGATGCCTAAGAATGAAATACACAATTATTTCTGGCAGTGATGTGAGGGGAAAAAAGAAAATAATAAAGGCCTATTGCTTTTCTTGAAGTGTAAATTAACATGCTGTCTTCATTTTTTTTTTCCAATTTTATGAAAAGAAGTGACTAAGAAGAGAGGATTCTACATGGCATCTTTTAAAAGATTATGGTAAATGGTTATTAACAATATTTTTAACATAAAGATTAGAGTCTCTGCCAGAACTGCTTAATTTAAAAAAAAACACCAAAACTTCACCAAAAAAAAAACAACAAAGCCCCCAAATACAAAAAGTGGCAGATTTTTTTTCTAGAGATAAATCTAAGCACAAACCACCGTGATGTAAACAAATGCACAATAATTGCACTGCAAACTAGATCCATGAGAACAATTGAATGTTAAGTGAGATCCATAAGAACACTGAAGAGATTTATTAGTAGTTTTACAGTCAATGCTGATTGAATTGGTAGCAGTAAAGTCCTCAAATTTTCCTAGTAAATGATTTCCACAAGTTCATGGTTTCCATTATTATAGGAAATCCAAAGTTTCATGGACACATATGAAGAAAGATTATTATTCATTCAGACCTTTCTAAATCAAGCTACTTTATAAGTAGTGTAGATGGTAGGGTCTTTTTTATTTTATTTTATTTTTTTTTCCCACTGATATTTTTGTTAATCTAAGGAACTCTGTAGGGATATCTAAGAGACTAAAGACACAAGTAGGTGTCATCACTGGTTTTAAAATATAGCTGAATCTATATTTTTTAAAATCTCTCAGGCTACCTGTCTGCATTGCAGATATCTAATGTAATTTATAAATCTGGACAGGATTGCAAGATACTGACTTGTATGGAACAAGAGCTTTATATATGTGAAAAGTGGGAAGGATCTCAGACCTGTTGGATTTTATTTGTACCCAATGTCTTTACGAAACCTTTTCGAATTCACTACTATGAAACAACATATTCTTCAAGTGATAGATTTATATTTAGTAATTGATTAAGTCTGAGATTGCTTTTATGTAAATGTGGCCATCAAAAATGAAATGTCTTGTCTAAGCTTTTTGTGTAGACAATGGAAAGACAGGTTCTTCCAGAGGGTGTTTCTGTCTATCTCAGAATAGATATAAATGATAGTTGTGATAAATTGCCTTTGGGGAATTTGTAATTTGCCTTTAGAGAGACCTAGCTTCAGGGACTACAAAGTGACCCTAGACTATCAGCTTAGGCTTGACACCTAGCTCTAATGATTAACATTATATGAAAGGAGTCCTACCCTTAAAATATTGCAAACATTACAATGTGAAGGGCCATGATCCATCTACTTGATTCTATATCTGGTCTTTGACAGGAGCTTAAAAGAGATACTTGAGAGGAAGATGCAAGAATCAAGCAGTGAACAGCTAGGGAACAATTTTTCTGTGCGGAACTTTTCAAGTTGATTAATCAGACCTTGGTATACGTCTTCCAGTAACTAGATGAATATGGATGCCTATCTTTAGATTTTAAACATATTAATTTCCTCTGAAGATAAAGAGCATAAACCCTGARAATAGAATTTCAGTGTTTTGTTTAAGTGGCGTTGAAGAACTGTGCCTCTTCTTTATAAAATGGAGAACTTCTATTGCTCTGACCTCTACCACAGCATAGCTCCTGGTGATGAATGAACTCTGTCGGGGCAGGTAGTTCAGTGTTGCATTCTGCCTTGGAAATATAATGTGACCACACTGCTCCTAAGGCAAATATTATTCCCTCAGAATAATCTGCTGCAAGTTATAATTTGCACATTCCAACCAGTCATGCAGTGAAAAGTTAAAGGGAACCTTGTACAGGAAATCAAGCRTAATGGGTAATGTTTTGTGCTACACTATTCTGTATTAAGCACTGGAAAATAAGGTGTATATGATATGAAGASAAATCCTATATGCGTTTGAATACTTCTTACACATGAATGCTTTTCTATAGTAAATTAGAATGGCATAAAAGAAGGGTTGGACTATTTATAAYGTGCAAAAATTCCTGACATTTAAATTATTGTCTAAACATAGGTACAGTAGTTGCACTAAAACTATGATATAATTACATTAGTTTCTTAACAGTTATAATATACATAACCTTGRTCAATGTTAAATAACTAAGAAAGTCTACAACCTATGTGCTGACACATTATGTTCCACTGAAATACGGAAGTATATTAAATACTTGATTCGTTTACCATTATTGTTAGGCATATTATTAATTTAAGGTGGCATTTATAATTAATACTGTTAGATGTTATGCCTTGAAATAATGCGTGCCATTGTTCAGATAAACAATCTCTCTATAATGTACTTATAGGAGAAGTAAGCAAGCTGTAAACTGTTTTATAGGATAAATGGAGGGCTAATCTACACTTTGCTTGCAAGAAGTGTTTTACATTAGATTTCAGATATTCATTTAAGAMGTACTGACTGTTCAATTACTCTTACTTGCTATTTGCAAAAGTTCTCAAGGTGGGCACCCAACAATTTTTTTTCTCTTCCTTTCTTTTGTGTTCCTTCCATTCAGGATTATAAACGATATGCTAGACTCTCCCAGAGGAATCTTGCATAGAAGTTTAAAATTCACAATCTTAAGACACTGCATACCGTACAAAATATGGACTTTCACTGACTTCCTCTAGATATAAGGGTATGTGACACTTGTAACAGTCAAGATGATTTCTATTTATGTGCCTAACTAAGCGCCAAACAGCATAGTATTCTTATTTTAGATACCAAATTTAATTTTTTCTGCTTTTTCAGCAATGCTGTGGTGATCTCTGGAATGTGCTTCTAGCCTCTATTTTTTTTGAATCAACACTATCACTACAACCACCCAAAGAATCTGTTTCTAAACTCTACCAAGCTTACATTGCATTGCAGGAAATGGTTATTACCCTTGAATGCAATGAGTGGGTGTGGACTTCAGGTAGAAATTGCCAGGCTTGTTTTCATAGACTAGACTACACAGAAACTGCAAAGACAGTTTGACATCCCACCTATCCGTGTAGGTCTTTATTCAGACCTGAACTGCTCTGACCACAACTGCTGTTGTTACTCGTTCTTAGGTATTGGAATGCCTCACTGCTAACTCTAAGGAAGGCAGCAATGACGTTTAAGCAGCACCTCTTGAAGATATCCAGATGTTGTAATGTGTCTTTCTCACAGCTCCTGCCAAAGCTTTGTAGCGCTGAGATGTCTGTAGTACCATACAATGCCTGTAGTTCACACTCCCACAGATCTTTCAAAGACTAAAATTCAGTTTGAATTGATAGTTCAGTTCCAAGGATTTAAACACAATTTTAAATCTTGGTAGCCAGGAGAATGAAATGCACTGATCATATATCTGAAGCTTATCAAAAGACTAAGTGTCTTTGAAATAACAAGGGAATTTTATATTATTCACTTCCAAATATGTTTTATGGTAACACAAGTAAGGGTTTTTTGTTTGCTTTGTTTTTTTTTTTTTTTTTTTTTTTTTTTTTTTTTTTTTTTTCTAGATAGAATTGTGATAGAGGTTTATATGTGTCTGAAATGAGTTAGGCTCAAAAGACTGTGTCTATATTAACAAATCAAACAGGACTAGTGCGTAGAATCAAGCATGAGCAACCATTTATTCAATTGTCGGCATGTTCCCTGGCCTGAATTTGTCTTATGCCAGCAGCACTCTTCCAAATAGTACTCAGGAACTGTTTCTGTAATAACATGGCCCCAAAATATGTTCGTGGTAGGCAGTATGAATAAGGTTTCACTAGTTTTGGAGGAATAACGTTTAGCTATATGGACTGAATCATGCCTTCTCAATAATTTTGAGGGACAAAGACTTGGTCTTAGGCCACTTAATTTACTATTAGTGATATAGTCAAATATTCTAAAATATATTTTCATATATCTGGATTCAAAAAAAAAAAAAAGAAGAAAGCAAATACAAAAGGCATCTCTT
The DNA here is from genome assembly GCF_003343005.1 of Rhea americana. NCBI lineage: Eukaryota > Metazoa > Chordata > Aves > Rheiformes > Rheidae > Rhea > Rhea americana. Next base: position 2,397,512 of record NW_028186701.1, read on the forward strand.
GAAAGAAGTGGATTTTTATCATTAAAAATGTATAGTGAGTCTGAAGTTGAGCCAAGCACCATTTTTAAATTATAAAATTTGCATTTTGTTAATTGGTGTGCTCACATTAACTATTTAAGATGATAATTAATTATTTTATATACTCATAATTGAATTGTTACAACATACTTGTTTATTATTTAATTAGAAAACATATTAATTATATATTAAGGTCTTCATTGTTTATATACTCAAGTCTGCTCTTTGAAGGCAATTTAGTGGTAAACAAATTAAGGCTTAATAGAGCATTCTGGCATAAAGCTGCAACAGCATCAGTGTTGTTGTGACTTCTTGTGATTTGTATGGGTTAAGCTCTAAGCATGGATCAGTGAACAACTTTACAGGAATTTAGACTGCCATATTCGTATGAGTCACAAGAACAAGATAGCTCTCACAATATTCAGAAGGTTTTGCRTGAACTTGCCCAGACATAGGCAATGTGTAATGATACATAGGATGCTGCGTTAGTAATTACTATGGAACCTCCTCACTACATAATAAAGCCAAGGAACTCAATTGGAAAACAAATAAATTATCTGTCATTATTTTCTTTTTGTATAATCTATTCCATTTTCCTGGAAGTTACTAAATATAATTTTAAATTCATAATAATAGCTTATTCAGACACTTTTGAAGTATGTTACCTTTCTAGGAGGTATTATTTTTGGCCATTTGTTCTCCAGCTATGGATTGAATATTTCTGTGAAGCTGGAATTAAGTGTAAATAGCTCAGAACTGACAACRCTCCAAGCAAATCTCTACACTAATAATCTAAGAAAAAAGGAAAAGGAAAAAAAAAAAAATGAAGCAAACCCAAACTGCCAACAATCAAGCCCACAGAAATCTCTTGTCAAGGTGCACTTTTTACGAAGAATGCAATTTAGAAATATCTTAAGAGAAAGAAATATATAGTTCAAATTGACAGCCATTTGCTGTCACGGCAGCAAATTATTTTTCCTGATTATGCCAGGCTCATATTCAGGAGTGTGTCATATTGCAGTTTAGTTTCATATCACACTGGAGTCAAAAGACGACTATATAAGGGAAAAAAAGAATATATTCAAACTCAGGTCTATTTCTGAATCTTTTAAAATATTTTTTTACAACACATGTGAAGTCCTACTCTGTTTTTCTATTTTCATTCCTATATTTTCTGAACTCTCGTCAAATATAACAAGATATTAATCTTAGACTAAACGTGTTATGATTCCTTTTCCCTCTGCAATCCCTCCCGTTCTGCTGATATTTTTTGGTGTATTTGGATCTCAGCACTTTTGTCATCCCTACCAGGAGATAGGGGAGTAGGTGGAACTGGAAGACATGTTACCTAGACAAGGTTTGATTAAATTCCAGTGCAGTGCCAATTCCCTGCTTCTTTCTAGGGCTGGAAAAGAATGATATATTAACTGTTATTACTATGATATATATTCATTAAACCTTAAAGGCTCATCTCAAACACATTGTATACAGAAAAGGTTCCGAAAATCACTTCCTAATGACAGACAAAAACAGAAAATCGGGAGGAAAAAGTACCAAAGAAACAGAAAATGAAAGTTGTTTTAAATTTTGATTCACACACTAGGTTTAAAGCAGACACCATGTGTAAAATCCAGGCTTCACTGAAGTCAAGAGTTGTTTCATTACTGACTTCATTAAGATCAGGATTACTTCCCTCAAGCCTGATGGAAAGGAAATTTTAGAGTCTTAGTTATATTTTCCACTGAAATATTCAGTTATATATGGAGAGATTTTCCCTCTGTTGTATTTAACTAATTTGTGCCAGAAATCTGAATATATTTCCAAATAATTTAGTACAATTTTTATATATGAAAAAATGTACTATATAACCGATAAACCTGGAACATAGATTCAAAGATATGATACCCAAAAGCACAGTGATGTGCCACCGGTTTGACTTCTTGCAGCTCTCTCCGTGGGAATCGCTGGGAGTCGATCTCTGGAGCAGACATGATCCTTTCTGTACTTCCATGCCCATATCAATGACTGTATTTGAGAATTTCATATGGTAGGGAGGTAGGCAGGCAGGAAGAGGCAGGTAATAATATTTTATGAATAACATAAGATCAGTTCTACTGTGCTGAAATTATATGCYGTGGCTCGGGTTGACCAAAGTTGCAATCATGATCTAACTGGCTAAATAACATCATAAGCCTTTGAACTAAAATGATACCTAGTAACGTACGGAAGTGTCTATTAACTTCAAGGTCTATCTGTCCACATAGACTAKAGTATGGTAAATGTGGATTCAGTGCATGCTATCTATTCTGCAGTACTATCCCATATGCATCCTTTTCACTCCATGGCAAAGGTAAAGTCCAAAATCAACCAGTCCAAGGAGAATAAATTACTGAACTTCACAYTTGTTGTGAGAAAATGAATCAGAAAGGTAGTTAATTTGCAGCGTATAGACTGTAGCTTTCCTTGTACTTATTCCTGTGAGACTGTGATTATTATTATTAACAATTATTAATAATAATAATTACATTATTAGAAGGATTTATAGTTTGATTTATTATGATTACATTTCAGCAGATTCCAACAGATTCTACATCAGCTACATGGGATAACCTAGAGTTAACTGAATAAAGAGTAAAATTCAGTCATCACCACTGTATATAAAGCAATGAAAATAATAAATATTAAGCTCCACCAGGAAATTACTGTTTTAGTASTGTTGTACTAGAGAATATGTCTCAATCTCATTTTACAGTGGATTTAAGCTGGCATTGGATACAATATTCTTCATAAACACTTATAAACAGGTAAAGTTGATTTCTTTTAGAACCTAAGTGACGCGAACTGCAGACAGAACCTAAAATGCATTGATGTGAATTCTAATTACGTAAACATGTCAGGTGCCTTACTCTCCCTTAGGATATTTCTATAATCACAAATGACTCGTATTCCAGAGAGCAAGCATTTTCCTACCTGGTGTGCTATAGACATGTTAGTGATATGAGTCACTTGGCCTCTTCTTTGGCTGATTTGATAAAATCTTGTAGAAAATAAAGTTCTGACACTGAAATTGTCCCAAAAGACTCATAAAGGCTAGATGTTTCATGATAAAATCATTTTTTTCTTCAAACTCCCAGGTCCAAATATGAATAAATAAACCTGTTCACTTCATGAATCCAAATACTTCTCTATTTTACAATATGGGTAATATGGAATTATGACATGAAAATTCATGTTTCAAAGCAGTAATGTTTATAATTTCAATAAGTTTAAKTGAAATTAAAAAGAAAAAAAGTTCAAGAGACATACATTTTTGCCTCAAGATAAAATGGAGCAAACTCTACCTTTCTGAAATTAATGAGAATAAAAAAAATTTACTCTTTATATCTCTTCAATACATAGTAATTCTCATGCCCAAGATGCAAATGACATCGATTTTGTAAGTAAAAAGAGGATCTTGAGACTAATCTGAGAAAGTGCACTGTCCAAATGAAACTCATAATAATGAGTTTTTAATGATAAAAAAGAGAGAGAGAGAGAGAAAAAAGTTTTATAATGTGGAACGTGGTTTCCAGTGTGCTACTTCAAGGTCAAATGTTCATTTTAAAATTGTATTCACAATGTCATTTAATACTATGTACATGTTGGTTTTGTACTACATAATCATCACTACTGAGTCAAAAATATGTTATTTCATCCATATCGTCTCCTTGTGTAGTCTTCGGGAGAGATGAGAAAAGATATAGCCAAAGAACTAGCAAGATGATGACATCTATCATATTGTGCATTAGGTCAGGTATCTCTGAGAAACATAGATTAGAAAACAAATATTCTTTAATCAGGTTTGTCTGATGCTGATATAAGGCTGTGGGTTGGAATGACAGTTTTGCTGAATTGCTTTGGGCCATCAGTTGGAAATGCAGTTCAGCGATAACAGTTGTGCTGTTCCCCGAGGTTACGTGATAGCAATCCCCGCCGTGGGTGGGCACAGCCCCCGACCACGATCACGAGGCCACCTACGCTGTCCCACCAAGGCGCACTGCGAGGCCTTTTGCATCTGGGCWTCCCGTGCTGTCAGGAACAACCGCTGGCACTTCGCTACTACTTTTGACCGGGAGGCAATAGAGAAGAAAGCGTACGGAAAGGAATTTGTCTGCAAACTGGCTTTCCGGTCACAGGCTGCCAGACTCCTCTGAATCAGATAGYCCAACGTTTCTAGTCTTAACATTTACAGCAAAGCATGGTCAGTTTATTTAAGAAAGAGATAATACTGTTAATACTCAGTAATTTCAGCAAGAGTGATTACAGTGGACTATATATATACAAATAGGATATAATATTAACCTGAATTTACAAAATAGATGTCTGTGTCTCATGAATAATCACAGAGGAAAAGAAGATAGAGGAATATTTACTGTCTAAGAGAGAGCAAGTTATAAAAAATAAAAGCCAGTTGCCAAATAAACTCTTCAGGGGTGTAAATATATGTCTTTGCCAAATTTACAGCTGTTCACAGAGGAAAAGCATGAAGAGCAAATTCATTAACAAACAGAAATTTTAGAGAGAGGCACATTAGTAGTCCATAGATGCTCTTGATGTATGAACATAGTTATACACAGAAAATAAAGTAAACTTAAGTTTTCCAAGCAAAAGTCTGATGCATGAAATGTATTTTTATATTGCATTTTAAATATTTAGTTATAATGAGGTTCTTCTTAGCCATCCAGGTCATGTAGAGCATCCCTAGTGGTTGTCAGCTATCTCAAAATGCCTAGGATTGAATTTTAGTGCAGGTAAGAGATCAGAATATGTCAAGGACACTGCTAAGACTCTAGACAGTTATTATTTTCCTTACAAAGTTAGGGGAAGCAGCATAGAGGAGCTATGAGCTGCTGACATATGCGTAGGCAACTGGCTTACGGAAAGCCCTATAAGGCTCCAAARATGCTTAAAGGCAGCTGTGCTTTCTGTCTTGATATCCTTGATCCAATCACAAGAACACTGACAAAATAAGGGCATTTGTTCCTTGAGTAAAAATATGGCTACAATTTTGTTATTAGTTGCTCAATGCATTTACTCTATCTCTGCAATATTGTACAAAAAAGTAGTATCTCTCTTTCTCTAATTCTCAGTACTCTAAGATGTTTCATACAATTTATGATGACAGAAGATTATTAGCTCTAGCATTTATATTTCTTTTCTTGATAAAGAGGTTTTTTTCCCCACAAATAAATGAAGCAATTTCAAAATGTTTGTGCTTGTTCATCCTGCATTCTACTTAGGAAGTTTAAAATAAGCTTACTCTTGCATTTACTACAAAGTAACACCTCTTTACCCTGACAATAGGGCTTACTATAAATGAAAATCATCTGGGATGGCTGCATAGAATGAATATAGTGTGGGATATGCCCTAGAAATATTAAGAAGTTAGAGTAAAACTTGGTTTTAGCTGGAAAAAAATAGCATGATTATCTGCTCCACCAAAATGCAATTATGCAAGAATGCTTAGTTCATTTTTATTTGCTAACCATTTTGTTACTGAATTTTATGCTTTTAATTATTTACATCTGAACTTCTTCAACATTTCTTAAATTGAACCATTTTACTGCAGGTCAGTTTGAAGTCCAAATAACTTCTTAAGATTGCTCTGTCAATTGTTATTTATATATCAGTGTGTGTGTATATATATATATATATATATATATATATATATTTGTACTGCTCATTATTGTTTATAGCACCTTCTAAAAAGCTTCAGACTACAATGTTTTTATTTTTGATTTTATGTTTTCCATTTACTGTAGCAAACTAAAACTCCCTCTCTGCTCCATATTTTTATTATACAGTAGAAACCTCTTAGTGCTTACAGCGGGAAGATAGCTCTGGAAAAGATGTATCTGTCAATCAACTGTTTTAACCCACCAATATCCACAAGTAGGTCTTTGCAGTTTCAAGAATTTTGTACTTAACTATTTCATGCTGTAAAATTCCAAAGCATCATGCATTCATTTGGAAGTATAGTGATGCCTACAGAGACTGAAGCATTGACATGAAGTTGAGCAGTTATAAGTTTCTATAGCTCCTATTTCAACACAAATATCATAAGCATCTGCTTCACCCCGTGGAAAGGAACGACAGAGAACAAAGGAGGAAGCAGCATCAGGGTCTGCTGGAGAAATACTAGCTCTGAATACTCTGTATCTCTGTAAGCCTCCAGAGTCCACTAACCAAACTACAACTGAATGAATATAATTTACACACASATGCAGAGAGGAAGCCATCACTGGGGGTGACTAGCAATGATCCTGGGCCAGGGAATGGTTCCTGACTGGTTTAATCTACTGGTAAAGCTTTAGTCTTATTGCTACCAGGGCTGTGCTGGATTAATTCTGAGAACATCACTTTTGTGGCAGTTTTCATATTGAGAACTGTAAAAGAATTATCTCACTGATGGCCACAGCTGCTTGAAATTGCTGGCAACAGAAAAACATTATTTCTAGGATAATAGAGGTTTCCAACAAGATCTTCTTTGGAAACTCAGAYGGTACTGCTAATACTTTAAAGTCTGTAGTGCTTTCAGATTACTGCATCACAGGAGAAGACTAGATTTTTTTGTTTTTAGGAGACTTGTAGGTGATGAGTATTTAGAAGGAAGAAGAGAGGAAATGTTATAGAATTTCTGGTACTTAAAAATACAGAGAAAAATTTCTGCAGGCCACATTTTTGGCCTAAAATTGTCCCTCTTTAAACACAGCTTATTATAGTCTTTAATTTGACTTGTAACATTACCCAACAAAARCAAACTCTTTATAGATCAGATTACTACGAATTTTTAAAATATTTTTTCTGTTACGTAATTTCTCTTAATAAAAGTGCCATAAAGTAAAAAAAATAAAATAAATCCCTGTATCCTTTCTAGCAGCTATATATGGGAATTCATTTGCACTTTTATATATCAGGAGATAAGTAAATATTATGCTTTCCAATTAATATTAGTTTGAAATATTTAGTYAAATTTAAACAGCAAAAAACAAAATCCTTTTACTACAAGTCCTAACCCATGTTTTCCACACTGACTTAACAGGTCAAAAGCAAGAAAAGGCACCAGGAGAACAGGTCATAGTACTACAGACCATCTTCAAACAACCCAGTAGTATACCTGGGAATCTGAGATGATGTGATCCTCTGAAAACACACAAAGGACAAAGTAACATAAGAAGCAGGAAAAAGAAAACAATAGGGAAGAACATGGAAAAGGTCAGATATATGTTTCTTAGGAGTTACAAGATGTCATTGCTACATATAGTTTAGTCAATTATTTTTTCTTAGTGCTTACACATTTTTAATCTTGAATCTGCTATATCTGAATCTTTACTGTTTCTTTCTGCTGAAAATCCAGATACTCTGTTCTCTTTCTTACTCCTTCTAATCAATCAGTTRTTAAAGCAAAGCTGATCTCAGAAAGTGAGGATTTTTGGTGGGGCTGAGACTCCTGATGGAAAGAATTCATATATTCTACATATGACCTGCTGTGTTCCAGGCCTGATGGGCAAATATAAGTAAAACAATTTTTGCTATGAATATACTCAGATACTGTTTTTCCAATCTAATCTTTGAGGGCCAAGTGACCTGTAAGCTCCTGATAGCTATGAAAATTCATCAGCATAATTGTTCAGTACATCTTGAAGGGTTTGAGACACTAATTGCCAGAAGCAAATTGATTTTAAGCTAAACAGTTTTGAACTAAGATAATTATTTGTAAAATATATATATATATATATATATTTTTGGCAGGTAATGTTGTAATGTGGGTAGGAGGGACAGACATACCTATCTCACCCGATATAAAACCTACTAATCATTAATTTGCCCAAACCTTTTAGCTGGCTTAGATCAAATATGGGTAAAAGTAGCTTTTCAGGAATATCTGAAACTTTGTAGATTTTACCTTTACATGATGTTTATTTAAAAAAAAAAGAGTAATTTTTTTTATTCATCCATATCATTTAATTCTATAATAAAAAGAGAGAAAATGATCTTGAGAAAGTCATTACTTCTGACATACATAGCAAGACATATATGCTTTTCCTATCATTCCTATCATTCCTATCGCTCATGCAAAGCGAGAGCAAAGTATAACATAAAAATGAAAAACATGACGGTGTTACTTTACGTATTAAGATTTTCCCTGTTTTTCTTCACCTGTTAATTTTGTATGTGGTTTCTAGCACGAATCAAACTCTGTTCCTAAGGTTATAAAATAACCGACAGACAAGCAATTCAGTGGATTTAAAGAATTTTTTGAAAAGATTTGGTCCTGTAAAGATTTGCCTGCATGCATGCAAAAGGGGAAGAGGAACCCGTGGTTAATGCGTTTCACCAGCTCTCAGGAGCCACAGGGCTTTAGTACTCAACTTTGCTACAGCTGTATGACTTCTGGGAAGTCAAATCCTCAAATGTGTGCTTTGCTTTCATTAGCTAAATAAGGCTTCTTAGGTGTGTAAAGGTTAGCGTGCGCCACACTACTTCATGGTTTTCACCTGCCCCTGTGGTTCAGACCCTCATCTGCAAAAGAGAGGTAACTACTTCCCTTCGTGTCTTTGAGAATAAGGCCACTAACATTTGCTCAGYTACTGCGGTGACCGAGCACTGGAGAGGTCGTGAAGAAACGGTGGCTGCTTTTGTTGGGTTTGGTCAGATTCTTGACAGGGATTAAGGTCATGGTTATGTATTCCCAAGAGCCTTGTGGTTCCTAGCATGACTGAAGGATTCAGGACACCAGATCCATTTCCTGTTTCATAGGCACCAATTCTCCTTGCTCAAGGCAACAGTGCAGTGGAAATTCCCTGAATGCAGATATACAGAAGACTGTCTTTAGAAACACAGAATACAACTTTAATGAAAATGGTGAAAAACTGAATCTAAAATCAAAAGTATTGAGAACATTGTAGTATTCATAGACCTTTTTTTTTTTTTTCTTCATTCCAGAGGGCCAAGAGCTCTTAGTTCAGTGTTTTCTATGAATTCATATTCAGAGGAGGGCAGTATCACCATCATCTTGAGTTCAATTTTATTCTCAATTTAATGTAGCATGGATCCAAAACTAGTTAGGATTTTTGTTTTCTTTTCTTTWCGTTCCTTAAATTGATTACCAGCTGCGTGAATGGCTCAGATGCACTACAATTCATATACATCCCAAGCATATATGCATTATGGACCCGGAAGCCAGCTGCTCTTCTGTGCATTCTGCACACATTTGGATCAAGGAGACTTAAAATTTATTTTAGAAAGGAAAGAAATAGCATGTTTTTTTATTTTTATATTTATTTTATGGTTTGAAGTTCATGTCATTATTCTAGTAGATTTACTTCCCATTTATACTATACAGAATTGGTAATACAAAAACCCAASAACTAACTATAGTTGTCTGGGCCAAAAAGCCCATTAAATATGTGTATATGATGGACCTGGGAGAAAATCACTTTGGGGAGTTTTTCAATTGTATATTTCTCTCATAGAAAGCACAGCACATTTGTATTTCTTTCTGAGATCTGACAGATACATTTATTYACTGTGAATGATGCTTTAAAATTGCAAGCCAGATTGTTGCGTATTAAAGGGAATGGCATTGTACAGAGCAATCAAGCATATAGAAAACAAGTATAATGAAAATAAAAAAGCTAGCCATCGCTGCTTTGCACTTCTCCCCTAAAGAGAACAAATAGTTTTTAGAACACTGGAAGACTTTGCAGGGCCCACTAAACAGAGTAATCTTGACAATCCAGTTCCTTTATTTTTCATAGAGTTAAAACTGAGAGGTCTATTCTTCTGAAAAGTCTACTGTGTTCTTATTTACCTATATTGATCCAAAACTTTTTCAATTTTAGTGCTAGAATCCTTCCAACTATGACTTAAAATTGACTCACCACTGCCACTATTAAAGCTGACTARGTTGCTATATTTCATCTAATTTTAGATAAACTTTTATTGCATTTTTCTATTGTCTATATATGACAGAAACTCCAAGAGCTTACTGCAACAACACTACTATGGCTGATCTTATGATGTACTAGGCATCCCTTGCAAAGACACTCAGCATCCACAACAACTAATGACCTGAAAAAATGACATTCAGCATCTGTCAGAATCAAGTTCTTTGCCCCTAAAATTGTAGCATTTCAGTAAAATAAAGACATATTATCCGATAGCTATGATTTTGCTTTATAAAGGAAACTTGGGAAAAGTGTTCTTGAAATTTGAAATGATGACAACATTAATAACCTTTACACCATTATTCACTGCACCTATTTGCACTGAAATGAGGTGTGTAGCCTGTGTTTGAGTTAATATAACCCTCTATTGCTGCCAACATACCTTACGTGAAAGCCAGCTACGTTTTGATCTCTTCTACTTCAACTTGGAAAGAAAGCAACAGAATTCTCTTCTAAGGAAGTATGGCAGTACTGTTAACCAGTAAAAAAAGAGAAAGAGAGAGAGAGAGAGAGAGAGAAAATAAATACTGAAGGCAAACACATCAAAGTATAAGTTGCCCAAAAACTCAAAATGGAAGATAATGGAAAACTGATACTTCATACATAAACTACACTTTGAAGATACAGAGAGAAGTGAAGAAAGGGTGTGACTCATAAGAAAAAATATTTCAGTACTTTTCACTACAATATCTGCTGATTTTATTTTGGCTTGATCAGAGGGTTGTGATGTTGGCAAGAGCAGTATTATAAATTTTAAATGGCAAATTTGCTTTCTTGTGTCAGAAACTTGAATTCCTTATGAAGAATGTGTTCAACTTCACAGGGAATTTTGCCCACAAAAATAATTTAGCATCAGGCCTCACATGGGATTACCCACATACAGCCAGCCTTCCCATTCTGGATTCCACCTCAGGTGCTGCAGAACTTCTCCAGACTATGAACAGAAATTTCTTCCAGTCCCAGTAATGCTGTCCGCAAGGAATTCTCAAATCACTTTTCAGACTGTTCATTTGGCTGTTGGTACAAAAGGTTCCTTTACAGATTATGAGCTATTCACAGAAAATGAATTTTTAAGGTACTGCAGAAATCTGAATAGCCAGCTGAAATTTGGAGCTGTACATGTTATTGTTGGCAAAATATGTCTGCAGGTGTCTGGATCCTCAGTTAATATTGCCTTCTCCCTATCTATATAGCATGCAGAAATTTGCTGCAGGAAATCATTGCTTAGTGTGACCAGCCTAAGTGATCTTGTGAATGGTATCTAAGCCATTTTGACCAAGATTGGAAAAAAGTCCAAAACCAGCTCATCAACTACCCATGATACCTATTTTTTTTAATTATCTCTACTAAATTTTAGAACTTTATTTTGAACAGAAACACTTCTGAATCACAGCATGAGGTGACTTTTATATAACAATGGCTATTGTATAAAATCCTAGAACATGGTACAGTATTCTGCACCCCTAACATGTAAGTATGCTTTGCACAGGAAGAAGGAGAGAGAGGAATTTTTCTGAGCTGATGCAGATGCAGGTGTCTGGAAGATCACTTTGGGTAACTCTTGCTGTGCTTCTGGAAGAGCAATATGCAGTTTTCTCAATGCATTTGCCACACTTCTACCATAGCTACGACATTTTTTTTCAAAGGTTCAGTGACAGTACTCCATATGCTRTACTGTCTCCCCTCTTACATTCACATCAAGTTCAATGTTACACTTTTAATCTTCAAAGCTCTGTTAGTATAGCCTCAGGCTACTTCAGTGATTGCCTACCACAGTGATGCGACTTTTCCAGGCAGTGATTTAGGAAATATGGAATTTTAAAGTGCAAAGATGAATCTCAGGAGGGTAGAAACAGAATTCAGAATTCTCTCTATGTACCTGGAACTCTTTTAAAGAAAAAGTTAAAATGACCTCTACACTCTCTAGAACTAAATGCCAAAACTCAGATCTTTACCTTCTCCTTTCCAACATTTTGATCTTATTTGGGCAGGAGTTGTCTAGAATGTTCCAACAGGAACATTGTTGTAGGAAATATAGTTTTTGTTTTTGTATTGCTCTTCAAATACATGGGAAATGAAAAGCTTCACCTGGGAATGGAAATTATGGAATCCATCACTTATAAATAATGACAAAGCTGAGAAGGATTTCTGGGACAGTTTATATCTACAGATCTAATCCTGACAGAATAATAATAATAATAATGAAAAAAAAAACCTAAGGATAACGTTATCATTAGAGAAAGCTAGTCAGATCATACTTTGAATTCTATTATCTTTGTAAGGCCAACAGTATTAAACAGTGTTTCATATAAAATTATTCTGAGTAATCATATTAATTATATTTTTGAATGTTTAAGAACCTTAATAATTTACTTTGGGGTTGAAGAAATTAATGACTATAAGGACAAGTGGGCTTGAAAATTAAAATTGGCACATATCATACATTTTGTGGCTTTCCAGGAAACATGTAGTATTAACATAGTTTTAAAAAGTTTAAAAGAGGTTATAACAGAGTACCTGCTACAAAATTAAAATAGTCTTTGCAGGAATTTTAATTTACAGCAGCAGAAATACGACAAGCAAGATATGATGCAGTTGATGCAGAGATGATTTTAATGAAATTTTAGCAAAATGCCAATCTGTTACAAAATGATGCCAGTTTTCTATAATGGTTGGTGGAAGATCTGAAGATCACTCGATCACTGGAAAATATTATTGCTATGCTCCTCTTTCAAAAGAGGTTGCACAGATTTTTTACGCTTCTTTGTTGCTTATTGCACCAGGATTAAAAGTAACAAACGCCTTCACTTCAGCAACTGGGTTCAAATAAAGCTTTGCTGGGTATCTAAAATGTGGTTGCTTAGTTAACAAGTCAACAGGTATCAATTGACAATGCTAATACCTCAGTGGCTTAAAGAGGTCTCAGACAGGTTTAGGCAGACAGTCAGTTAAGACATTGAGGACAAGGACTCATTTTGTGGGTGATAAATTATACCCAGTGGGTGCCTGCTGCACAACTCAGCTTTGGATTTAGAGTAGCCAAATTTAGATCACGAAAGAGGCCACAACTGCCTCTCTCTGCAATACACCTCCAAGGGCACAGCAATGATCATTTGCAGTCAGACAATTAGCTTTATTTGTAGTGTTTATGTAGTGCAAAAAAAAGAGCAGTTAGCATAAAAATTATTTCCTAGGAAATTACTGAAGAGGGAAAATGACTTTAAATGAATAAATACCTTGGTGTTAATCTATGCTCTTTTTTTTCTTTCTTTCTTTTTTTTTTTTTTTTTTTTTAACTACTAATTGGCAATGTGATTAAAGAAATTAGAGTTAATTAAAGATAAAGTGTTTCTCCTGTAAATCATTTTATGCATCTGATAATACGAGACATGCCACTCACGGAATGTGTTTCACCCATAAAGCCTACATGTTTATAGCTTGTGTATAACATCTGTAATCATCTGTCTAATATGTTTGGATATTATTAAACATAACTCATTGGAAGAGTTACTTTTATTTGAATAACTGACTCTCATTTTTGTAAACTGTCTGTTTCTAAACTCTGACCCAGGCTGATGAATGCCAGGTCAGTTATTCCTAAAACTAGCACTATTTCTATACCAGTCGTCTGTTTGTATCACAGTAAGTTCCTCTGATCACTGCAGCACTGAGTCAGGTCAAACTGGCTATTATTCTTTCCAGCTAGTTAGACGGTGTGGAATGAGTCTAGGAAAGGTGAGAAGGGGATGCAATTAACCTATTAGAACCTATTAACAACTAAGTAGGAGAACTGTGTTAATAGAATTTATTTTGCATGTATTAAACTAGCATATGAGCCCCCGGGTGAAGTCAGTATGTGCATCTTTCTGGTATATATTGTTTTTTGCTGTTCCAYAGACTTTTTAGTACAAGAGGTTAAGAAAACAGAATCACTGTCTTGAGTCAATTATAACACAAATGTGACAGGCTCMCTCCCAACCCCAGCCCCTGACAATGTTTTCTGGTTTCAGATGGTTACACTCTGTATTTGTACTYGTGGAAACATATGAATACATATCTGGGAAATTACAAATCTTTCTCTGGAGTGACCTACATTATYCACAGAAATAATAATAATAATAAWAAAGAATAATAATAATAGAAAGAAACAGTCTGTAAGAAACTGATGTAGTCATTTAGCACATCATCTTGTGCCAAAGCAGGATCATCTGTTCCTCTGTGCAGTATTTCTCCAGGGACATTGCCAGAATGTCTGGGTTCAAAATTTAGGAATCTTTACACTGCTATTGTCTTAAGTTCTTATCTAGAAATCTGACAAAATTTGGGGGTGGGGGRAAGTGTGTTATTCGATAAAATAATCTTATCTACCTCTAAGCCATACATTAACTGGCTTAACAAAGAAATACCTAGGGGATAAAAAGACAACTGACAACAGAAAAATAAACAGGATAATATTCAACAGTCTTTTCCCAAAATGTAGCCACAACTATTAAAAATCCTGATTTATTGACAAGAAATCATGTGGCCTGGTTGATTTCTACYTCCTCAGTTACGTTCTCTTCATATTTTGTGTTTGTCCAGTGTTAGTCATTTCTTTTAACTCTTCCAACATAGCACAACCTCACTATGGTGCAACTGCCCCRTTAACATGTTTCATGGTCACTCTTGCTCATTCTGAGATACAACTGCTCTGCTAAAAGCTGTTATTTTCAGTTATGGCTGCTCTTCTACAATAAATGTCTTTAATAAAAGATGGGCTTACACAGCAAGCAATTTCTTCAATTTAAAAATAAATCTGCATACGCAATTCCAAATCAGTTTCATGAGTGTATACGCTACTAACCATTAAAATGYTTAATTGTGTGTTATTAAGCATAAGTGAAAATAAAGATGTTGGATATCAAATTGTAGCAAATATATATTAATGGATCATAATACACAAAACACAAGGTTGTCAGGGTGCCTCAGGGCCAGCAGCACTTCGGGGGTGCCAGCGAGGCAGCGCCGGTCCTGGCGGCCCCAGCCGGCCCCCTCGCCCCGAGGGCGCAGGGCCCCGGGGGAGCCGGGACAGCCCCGGCCCCGGGGGGGGGGGGGGGGCGTCGGGCACCCCCGCGGGATCTGGGCCAAGGCCGGAGGGTCCCGTGGC
>NW_028186701.1:2412784-2461415 GCF_003343005.1 Rhea americana
GGCGGGTGGTTGCGGGGGTGGCTCGGGGTCTGGCAGCAGCCTCCGTCCCAGCAAAGTGCCCTCCCCTCACCCCCCCGACACACACACACACGCAGACACACCAGCGGAGCCCCAGAGGGTGAGTGAGCATCGAAGGATCTGAGCGGCACCGGGGCTGCCTTCCCCGACCAGTGTACTTGGTCTCAGCGCACTCAGGTCCCAGGATTACTTTGTAATTACAGACTCCTGTTAGATCACACTTCATGATATTCTTATAAATTCTTCTTTTTATTAAAAAAAAAAAAAAGGAGAAATATTCTGTGAATATTCACCTTTGTGTCAGGAATGATGTAAGCATTGATGCAAAGTGATGACTGCAGCTAACCTTCTCCTGAGCTAAGTTTGCAAAAGCCTATACCACCAGACAAGGAAAGTAATTATACGCCTGTATTCAGCATTTTGGAGGCCACATCTGGAGTACTGTGTCCCTCTTTTAGCCTCCTGSTGCAAGAGAGACATCAACAAACAGAAGAGAGTGCAGGGGAGGGCCACTAGGATGATTAAGGGGCTGATGCACAAGATGTGGAGAGAGGCTGAGGGAACCATATTTGTTCAACCTGGAAAAGACAAGGATCAAGGGAGACATCACTGTAGTTATCTACTACCTACAGGAGAGGGTAGATGAAAGCCTCTTGACGAGAGACAACAAAAAGACACATGGCAATGATTAAAAGCTTCACTAAAAGAAATTCCAATTGTCTATGAAGAAAAAAGGATCACAAATAATGTACTTAAATACTGTAGCAGATTGCCAAGAGATCTGTAGCATTTCTGTTCTTGGGGATATTCAAAATCTGACTGGGCCTGGCCATCAGTAACCCAATCTGGCTTTGAAATTTGCACTGTTTCGGGCAGGAAAATTGACTAGATGACCTCTAGACATCCATCCCAGCTTAAATTGTGCTATAATTTTAATAGAAGTGCATTAATTCTTTGATTTAGGGTTTACTTTTATAAATTCTTGTGATATAGGAGTTCCTAAAGAAATTACTGCTTACCTTACCATAAACTACCTTAAATTTATGAAAGGATGCCAGATACATATTTTTGATATCATGTTTATGAATATAACTAAACTCTATGGCACTAATTTATATTTCGTCTGGAGCCTGTGAGGGTTCTTCTAGTATTTTTATGAATCAAGCCCTCATCAGGCTATCCATCATATAAATATGAGAATTAAATTGTTTCCTGCCCAGAATGCTTGGATAGGATAGGACCAATGTTCATTACATCTAATATTCCATCATTTCCGCTTAGGAAGATTTTCCTCCCTACTGAAAAAAGTTCAGTCGGTATGGATAACTGACATAAAGACTACAACTATGATGTTTTTTTCTACTCCAAAAGAAACAATTTGATGTCAACTACACCTAATATGTTTGGGATTTTTAGCTATTCATAGTTGCCATGATTGACTAACACAGAGATCAGATTTGGATTTAAACTGAAAAAAGTTAAGTGAATAGATTTATATAAAATGTACAGGACTAGACTAGAAACATTTGGTCTTGTCTCCAATATTTTAGCTRTGACCCTATATATAGTTTTTCTTTTGTGAAACACCAGATTTGATGAAGTGACAATTTAGAAGGCGTATGTAAAATTCTGTCCTGCTTGCTACGAACACCACAATTAACCTGATTCATAAGACCTGAGTCATGAAATGTATTGTTTGACAAGCACCCTAATTATATTAACAGCAGATCTGAAGACTGCAGTTCAAACAAGTCTGATTGCCATATATCATAAAGTTTACTATAGTTTTCTTCACATAGTTTGCTATTTTTTAGAGGATAAAGACCTCTTGTGGAAATGCCCCTTCCCCCCTTTTTTAATCTAATCAAGTAGCTGAATTTGAGATCATATATTTATACATAGCTGTGTCTGGAATGGGAAATGCAACTTTGGATTTCAGATATGATACAGAGACAGGTGTCTCAGGAAGAGAGATAAGAGTCAAGTTATTTTTTTTTAAATACAGTTTTTAATCTTCAGCTGTTTACAAAAACTGATTGCCACAGACATTGAATTTTCCTTGTAGGTCATCAAAGTCAATACAGTACTCATTTTTCAACTGTCATCATAATCATCGACATTGGGTTATTTATGCTGCAGCTTCTTCTCATACCTTTTTGTTCCCTAATGCTTTCTAGACTAAAGAATTTTGTGGTGCCAGAATGAAAGATAATAAGAAAAATAGCAGAGACACCAAAAAAGTCTTTGAATTTGAAAGGGGATTTCATTGTCAGGAACATTTTTATTTGAAAGATCCTAGCTTCTCTAATGCTGTACAGTTTTAAAACATCCTCTCAATTAGGGGCTGACTTGAGAGTAAGCAGAAGGTTTTGTTATCTGTTAGGTGTTCTGTGACCCATGGGAACAATTTTGTGGTTTCAGTCTGCCTCTGCTTTCACAAATATCTTCATCATTTAAAAAATGATAATAATTGAGGTTAGTCCCCAAGAATGGGACTGAATTAGCCTTCAGAATATGCTAGAGTCAATTATGGTTATTTATTATTTCTGTTATGATGCACCCAAAATGTGATAAAAAGGCAAGCTACTGACTTTTAAAGGAAAATACAGACAATGTTTCAAAGAAATGGCAGACTTCTGAGTAAGAAATAAATCACATTCCCAAAGCCATTTGAGTGAAAGAGTTGCAATAAGATATATTCTRTGATGATTAGTAGATACGTTAGATACAGGAAATAATTTATTCTTTAAAAAATAATTATTTTATCACTTTTATCTTTATTATTGTAATCACATATAATTACATAGAAATTATCAAATTATTGGAATTTAACCAATTTTAGTATCTATTTTCAGAGTTAGAATTATATATTGATAAGTTGAAAGTAATTAAAATAAGAAAACTAGAAGACCTCTATAAGGAAAGAATTGAAGAGTATAATCTGTATAACAGTCTAAGTAGGGAACAAAAAAAGAAAAGTAAAAGGTCTATGAATATTTGAAACACGTAGAAACCAAGTCTGATGAATAACTATTTAGAATAGGATTTAGAGGTTATTATGAAAAAAAACTGAACTGAAACTAAGGAAAGAAAAAAAAATGAATGGAATATTAATGAAGACTTCCTAAAAATAAACTCTAGGAAGGTGAACAATCACTTACCAGAAGAAAACTGAATCCTTATTCTCTAGAAGATTTTGATATATGGGGATCGACATATTTAAAGATTGATTGTAATGAAACAATGACAAATTTTCAAAGCAAATATACCTGTGTTTAAATATCTAACTAATTCAATGTATACCAATTAGTATTTTTACTAGAAATTTCTAATTTTACTAGAAATTTAACACTAATATGGTTCTGAGTGTTGGAGGCTAAGATAAGACCCTTTGACAAACTCAACATGATGTTGTCTTGTATGTCTTACTTCTGCAGTTCTGTGAAATGTTTTTTGTCTGAAAGTGTAATATAGCTATCACAGAGACCCTCACAATTTTAAATGTATTTGTTCTCACAGCTACTCTTCAAAGTAAGGGATTATTATTTTTGCTTTACAGGTAAAGTATTGAATCTCAGAGAAGTTGGTATATCGCCCAGGGTGGAGACCAAAAGTACAGAAGAGCTGGAAATTGCAAGCAGATATCCTAACACCTTGGTTAGTGTTCCACTATCTGCTGGTGTCCCATCTACTCTTTCCTAGCTCTTTTCTTTTCTTTCTTTCTTTCTTTCTTTCTTTTTTTTTTTAAAAAAAAAGATTTTATTTGATTTCATTGGTAATGTTCATTCTCTCTAGCATGTTTCATGTATATTATCACAGCCTATGAGTTTTAGGAGAAAAAGAAGAAAAGTTGCAATAAAACCTTTATAATTTATGGTCAAACCCACTTTTTAGACTTAATTTTATATAAATACTTTTATTATTTAGGTCTCTGTTCTTTTGAGACCAATAAATATCATTAAATGTAGTTGGCTACAGAAGTAACCAGTTCAGGTGCTTCAGTTGTGGCAAATAGTACTAACATTCCCCAATAGACTGAGCTTTCAATGAATAGACAACTCAGATAATCACATTTTCCATRATCTCAAAGTGAACTCAGAAAATCAGCATACTGAATCTATAGAGTGTTTATGCTTACCTATGTGAGAGCCGTAACGAATTGTTCTGGAAAAAGGATTCAAATTGCCCATTCATAACACCCCCACACAATATAGTTATGACAAAGAGCCGTCAGTGGGTTAATTTGATGCACCTTAATTTTGAGAAAGTTAAGATAGCTACTTCAGRCAGATAAGCTAAAAATGAAGCCTTTAAGTTGGATAAAGTAAGACCTGAAAGGGGAGGAATAAACTCTAGATAGCGAGGGTATGTAGTGAGAAGCTAGTCCTCAGGCAACAAAACATTGAATGCTTTCTTTTTCTTGCAGCCTACATCTCTATCCATTAGTGTTAATCTATCCATTAGTGTTAATCTTTACATCGGCTTTGATGCATAGTACATCTGGCAGAGTAATGGCAGAACCAGACATACACCTGCAGGTAATTTACTGACATATATTAGCCCTATAGATGACATTCTTGGAGTCCCTTGTTTCTTTTTCTTTTTTTGGACGTTCATGTTTCCAAGAAGGCAGGTCATATTTTAAACATTCTATGTTTAATGGAATGGCAGGTAATGCCTTTTAGTACAAGAAGGTTCAAGATTTTAATGTGCAGATTCAGGCTCTATCTCCAAAGCTTTTTGGAGAATTTCCTCCTAAAAAAGACCCAAACAAATTTCCTAAACCTCAACRCAAAACTTGTGGTATCAAAAGATTCCATGGTTAAAATATCCAGTTGATTTTTAAAGTATTTAATGTATACAATTACATACATTGTCATATACAAATATTTCCTTATGTATATCAACAGTTAAACAATCAGTTTTGGACCTGTTCTTGACACCAGAGAGACTCGCATGCACTGTAAACCATCAAGGCTGTTGTAAGGCATCACACAGAGCTACGGATTCAATGAAGCTTGTGCGTCGTCACGTGGTTTGAAGTTCTTACCGATTGAATTTGCTCATATTAGACTCAKAAAGGAATTAACAAGTCGTATCAATAAGTATGTATCCCAAATTCAGCTTTTATTTAACACTGTGATGACACTTTGATGAGATACCCTGAAGTATAAACCAAGGAGTCAAGGAGCTCACTAAAGGATTTATAGCAGTGTTGATGGCTTAGGACCTTCRCAGATATTGTAGCTCTGGCTCTCTCTAGAGTAGATATTGCTGATCAGGAGGATTATACTAAAATGCATGTTTGATAAAGACAGAACTCTTTCATCGGCATAATCATTTCRGTTTGGAAAGTGAGATTTGAACTCAAATCGACAAAAACAAAATGTTGCTGCAACAAAATTGTGGTCTACCCTTTACTGCACATGCATCTATGTCACTTATTCTCGAAAGCACACTGATACTCATACTCCAATATAACTGTAAAAGAGATTGCACAAGATAGACGGAATTTATTCAAGAGTCACCACAGAGAAGTACCTCAGAAAATTGTCATTCTTACAGTTTCAAGGAAAGAATGATAATAAGAAATTATTTTTATTGGCACCTTCTTCAATTTGAAAACTTTTCCAACTAGCCTAGGTGCATGATTTTCTTAGAGCAAGACATCAAAATTTCTGCTAGCTCATTTTCTTTAATATTGAAATTAAACTAGTAAAAATGTAATTAAAAGTTCTTTGCWCTCTAGATTTTCCTTTTGAACAATTCTATTTTCACAGTTTTGTTATTTAAGGATATACAAAGCTGGGAATGGTTCCAACTCAAAATGAAGAAATTATTGTATTTCCATTGAAAAAAAATATTTGAAGCTATGAGTACTGTCACATGGACAATAAATGGGCCCAGTTAATCCTGTTTCTTTTTTTCTTCCCTAAAAATGAAAATACTTTGGAACACGAAAAACACAGATATAATTAATTGATTTACACCACGGAGAAGCATTATTGGCCACACACACTTATCATGAGGCAATGTGTTAAATGTCACTGACAGAATGTGCATACAAGAAGCCAGTTTTTGTTAATGATTATACCATTTTTTGTTAAGGATAAACAAAAGTATGAAAATGTATCACTGTCTATAATGGATCAGACCAAAGGCTCATTTATCTGAGTATGGTAAAAATCAGATTCCAAGAACAAATTTCAGCTTGTATAAAAACAGGGCAAGTAAATAGTAACAGTTCTTCAGACTATTCTCTCAGCATTCAACAACTGACATCTCAGTTACTTTCTCAAATACTGGCAATATCTTTGAATTAAACAGCCTTTCCTGTTTTTCATGTCCTTTTTTTCCAGTTGCCCCTTGATTTCCTGGAGTTTTTTAGCACTTACACATCTTGGGCCAGTGAGTTCTACAGCTAGAACTGTGGAACTAACTACACAATGTCAAAAATATTTGCTTTGTGTTGCTTTCTTCTGAACTTGTCACCTACTACCTTTATTTAATGTTAGTTCTTAACTTGTAAGGAACAATGAGCAAGAGACCCCACATCACACTTCCATACCACTAAAATTTTTGTGCCATTCTTTTTTTTTTCTTTTAAGAATGCTGAGAAAATGAGTGTGTGCGCAATGACTTACATTAAGATATATACATCTACTAGCTGTGGTTTCCTTTTAGAAATGTAGATAGAAATCTTCTATGGAGAATAGATTCCATCTCTGATCTCTTCCAGCCATTTTATAGTTTCCAGGAAGTATAAGATGCAAAGGTCATCAGAGAATACACTTTAGGGAGGTAAGCTCTTTACTGGCTTTGACCTAGCCAGTCTCTGTGCTACCCTCTTTAAGCACTCCTATAGAGGGCAGGAGGCACGTTGTGTGTTTAGAGACYATTTTCCACTTGAATACAARGAAAAACCTCTTTACTGTGAGAATAATAGAGCACTGGAGCAGGTTGCCCAGAGGGATTATGGAGTCTCCTTCTCTAGAGATATTCAAAACCTACCTGGATGCAATCCTGTCTAGGTGACCGTGCTTGAGCAGGGGGGTTGGACTAGATATCTCCAGAGGTCCCTTCCAACCTCAACTGTTCTGTGCTTCTCTGCTGAAATAAACCACAACCTGGCTCAGTTATCTCTTCTGGTTTTTTTTCCTAGGAAAACCAGGCACCCAGGGTCCATTACCACCATTTCTCAGGGAGCTCTTATGGTTAGTTACACTTGTAGGAGGCCCAAGTGTGCTCATTTAGTACCTTTGAACAAAACTGTCAATTTTAGGACTTTGTTTCCCCAGCTTCCTATACATGAACAATGATATTTAAATTTTCTATAACTAAAAATATAATAGAAGTGAAAAATTTTAAAATATTTTTTTCTCTAAAAGAGAGTAGTTGAGAGAATAAGCAGGAAGTTATCAAAATAGCATGCAAAACAAGATAAAACAGCAAATCAGAGTATTTTATTTAAAAATAATTATATATTTCTGGACTCCTATAAAATCATACACTTTGAAAGAAAGAACAAATAAAGAGTTTAAGCTCAAGTAGTTAAAACAGCAACCTTTAGGTGACTATGGTAATACGACAAGACTCAAGTTTCTCCTAAATGGAGATGGTTAATCTCAGTTAGGATCACCCCTCCTTTCCTTTCCTGGAATGGACCAGAGTCTCACTCCCACAGAGACTGAGCAGTCAAGATATCAGTAATCTTGCTATAAAGAATTCAGGTCTGAGCTCTGAAACAGAATTTGTACACAACATAAAATCTTGCTGGCTAACTTCCAACATTTAAAGAGCCTCGAAAGCTTTTGATAGGAACAGCAAAAAACTGACTTGTAGACAGCTAATGATTTGGTTTCCAGACAAACAAATCCATTTGGGAAATGGCAAACCAACTGTCTTTAAAAGGCTTCCAGCAGTGTAGGTCGCTATAGCATATCTAATGGAAAGGTCATCTCTTAGGAAAGGTTAGAAAACAGTGAGAGCTCTGTACTTTTTGACTTCAGATCATTCCATTGAAATAGACCACAAAATGAGTGGAAGGGGATGGTTCAGCTGCACTGCTGCATGTATGGACTCCCTGACTTGTCAAAAGAGTGGCGCACACACTTTCACAGATTGGGACAAGGAGATATAAACACTAATATTGAGTGTATATTTTACCGTTGCTGAAAAAACAACAGCTGAGGCTGACTGGCTGTCCAGTGCTTGCATATGGTCAGCAAAATGTTTTCTTTAAGTTAGCTATATGGGAATTATTTAAAAAAATCAATAGGGTTTCTACATTTTAAGCATTCCTATTTTAACTGGCACCCAGCCCAAAGTTTATCCCGTACATCTCCCCACCATTCACCCTCTCCCCCAAAAGTCAGAAAAGCTGTGTCTACCAAGACTAAAAGATAAGAATAATAAAAAGATGATTACTACATTGTTCCTGTTTACTCTAAAGCAATATTCACCTTCTAGAAGTTATGAAATTAAAATGCAAATATATATTTCAGGAGCAGAAAACTTTTAAATATACAGCTTCTAATCAGACGGTAGAACAAAAAAGGACAGCGTCCCTGAAAATATGATGTGTATTCACTTAAAATCCTGCCCCTGAACACTTATGTATCTCAGTTTGTACTGCTTTGTAAATGTTCCTGTCCTGTAAAATGGATCATTTTTATTATTCAAGTCTTGCTTCCAAATAGTAAGAATCATTTCCAGATCATAGAAAATCAGTTTCTTGAGTTGTAGTGACATTGCTTGGCTTTAGATCTTTTCTTAAGAGAGAGCATTCTGGAAGTTTTGACATGCATGGTTCTCTTTTTCTTTCTATGATTCATAAGTCACAAACTGCTTTTGTTCAGTGTTTCATGGTGTTGGCTATTTTGCTGCAAAATTCTTTTACCTACAAAGACACGAATGTTGTGCAATTTTTCTCTCACTCCAGACTAAAAAAGTGAAAAAGGACAATCTTTTGGTGAGAGTATTAAATTATTCTTTGTCTCATTCTTCACGATGAAGGTTGGTTTATGTCTGACTTTTACTTGTGAAAGGCCAGAGCAAGCCAAAAGAGTTTAAAATATTGCAATTCTCAAGGTTAATGACACTTTTTAAACATCTGAAATTCTAATGTGATCAACAAACATTTTCTCTCACTTGTCATCCATTTATACTACAATATATATTTTGATGAAAAATGATACAATTTTAATGACTTTTTTTTTTTTGGGGGGGGGGGGAGGGGAAGAAGCAGGATTGTTTTGATGTCTTACTTCCTGCCAAGTCTTAATCTTGGAAAGCTGAAGCATCCTGCACCTAGAAGAGTCTTCAGGGATGATATGGGCTAGTAGTCAATATTGCTTTGTCTTATGTCAAAACAAAAGGTTTTTTAGCTTTATTACCACAAAATGGCAAGACTATATTCTTCACTTTTTAGAATACATGACCTGAAGAACTATTGACTGAGAAAGCTTTTGATTTAAACATGATATTTTCCTGTCTTTGTCATTTTATTCTCTAAATTGTTGTGGATGTTTCAGATAAACTGTAAAAGCTTTTTTCATTAAAGAATATTGTTAGCGGAAAGGGTGTCAACTGAGAAAATATATGGTTAATTGGCATAATTTGAAATTTTGTTTTGGTGGTCATTTATTATTATATTATGTTATATTATATATACATAATATGTATAATTTATATTATATTACCTTATATTCTGCACTATATTGTATTATATTGTATTATATTGTATTGTATTATATTATATTATATATATTATATTATATATTTACAATTTGATTATGGAAGTAACAAGTATACTTTGATTTTCAAACTACATTTGGACTGTAACAGTCAGTTGCTATTATACCAGTTATGTCATTTATACATGCGAAGTGCAGGTTGCAGTGAACAGTATCACAGCTGAATACAGGCAGCACAATCTCTCCATTGGAAACAGAGGCATACAAAATATACTAATATCTGTGAATATTCACACYAGCATATATCACATGTATAAATGTCTAGGGAAAGTACACCTGAAAGAGCTCTGAAATTTGACCTAATTCTCCTAGATTTGTGCCCATTGTTCAATCAATGTTTGTCTCTGCACTCTTTAAGCGCGGGCATTTTTTCTGCAGCAGTGTAGAAATACTCGATATACATTTTTATCTCTTCAAAACCAAGCACTTGTAGGAATAAATAATATCTACATTCTTTAGATTCATAGACTTTACTTCCCACTCCTTTGGRTTAGGTGTAATGCTTTATTTCAGCTGTTAGAGCCAAAACATAAGATACATAAGATCTAACATAACACAAGATCTTAAACATAAGATCTATCCCTTTCAGTCTTCTTATCCTCCAGATCATTTCCTAAGGAGATGCTAATGGTGGTTTCCCAGTGTCTTCTGGGAGAAATCCATCTCCTTAAAGTTGTTATTCAAACCTATATTTGCACTAAGTTTTCTTGAAATGTTAATATTGTTCATAAGCTATGCTCTTTCTCTGGGTCTATACAATCCTGTGTTGCATTGGTTTGAACTGTAACTGGTGAATATGGGAGGGAATAGAGGAGTATATATCCTTTAAATCAAATATTTATACTGTTACTTACATATTCCATATTCCTTTTGACCTGTTTGAATAGTATTGGCAGTGATAGTAAAGGAATTGTGAAATAGATATATCAACATAATAAGACTGTATTTACTCATTGCTTCAGCTGTAACCGTGAGCATTAGCTGTTGGTTAGTTTAACAGTATCATTGTTTTAGCAGCTTTTTGCATCTAGTTTCTTGGCCACTATTGATTTTTTCACTTCTTGTCAGCACTATAGATTAAGTCTTTATGCTGCATTATTCTTTAAGGATCAATATGTAACTCTCTCTGGAACAATTTAAATATTTGGTTTAAGTTTTATGATCTATGCTGTGAACATGTTTTTATGTAATGAAATAATTTGTTTTTTTCTTCAGTAGTTTTTAGTATAGATTGCTACTGTTATGACTATACCATGACACTATAGTAATAAATTCCAAAACTTATAGTTTTTTGTTATGCCTTGAATTTTTTTACCTATGTACTTTGAATGAATTAATGCATATAAAGAAAAAAAGATGCCTTCAGTATTTAATTTTGTTTGAATAAAAAGTGTTTTTTTGTTTCTTTTCCTTTTCCTTTTTTTTTTTTTTTTTTTTGGTTGCCAAGAATATGCTAAGCATTTGAGGGGCTTGACTTTTAAACAGGATAATAAAATGATACGTTTTGTGTCTTTATAAAGAGATAGTTGCATGCTGTCCTTCAGTTTGTCTTAAATTAATCTGCTTTATTCAACATTGCAATGGCCTAGATGTATGCATGTATGTATGCCATAGCTCAGCTGCTATTTCTTAGCTGAGAGTATAGTCACTTCTGAAACCTCTCTAAAATAATCACAAGCAGCTGCAGGGGCACATCTCGAGATAATTACACCTCCAAAGAGCAACAAATAGTCATGTCATACTCAGTAGTGTCACTAGCCTCTCCAGTCCTCTGCAGGTGAAAGGATTCATGTCCCATTATCTTTCTCTACACTCCAGATAATCCTTCTTATTTTTGTATGAATTCTCTATATAAACTATGTGATTCTCCACACTGAGATGTCACATACAGGAGTACTACCATACTTGCAGAGAACATCTGAACACAAATGAATTGCCATTTCAAGAATGTGAAGTGTTATTTTTGGAAGACTTCCTTTCAGAGACTTCAAAAGAAAATTCAAACTCCTGTAAAGTTATTCAGTCAGAAACTCCTAAAAGAACTAGGACTAAGATAGGCATGATATGWTGTTAAGTATACAGAATTACAAGGATAGACTTTCTAAGGTTAAAGAAAGAAACAGAAATAGTTCAATAATAAGTCCACGCACTGTATAAACTGTATGTGCAACTAACAAAACTRTGAACTCAACAGAGTGAAAGTAAAGCAAACCCTGAGAAGTGCAAGAAGTTGTAATTTAATTTTTGGTTATTCCAGTATGTGAATAGAGTAACATTTGGGGAGAAAAATAGGAAGAATATAATGTTCTAAATTATTATTAACCGGATCATTCAGTAGTATCCCAAATAATGGTTATCAGAACATTTTGCCAGTGCAGGGGGCCAAAGATAGTAAGAGCAAAAGTGTGTCAATTGTGTTTTACAAAGAAGGGAAGCACTATTATCTCAGTTTAGAWATGAGGGGAAAAAAGATGTGTACAGAAATGGCTAATGCACAGTCATTCAGCAATGGAYGCAAGGCTGGAGGACAGATCTTGCAATTCTGCCTCTATTCTGCCGTACACAAGAGCTTAATCTAGCAGAGACAAGCTGCAGTCCTGGACCTTAAGCAATACAGGTTCAATAACCTCACCTTCAAAGATSCTCTGACAAGCTTGGGCAAGTCTCTCAGTCAACAAGGGTAGTTAGAGATTTCATTCATATTTAGGCATCCATGTCCCAGTATTGATCTTTGAGGCTCAGACTCAGAGGGTCTAATGGCTCGTTTCCTGCTGAGGAAAGATGCCTTTCCTGACCTCMCAAAGATATTGGAGTAAGTTATATTTAAAAATTTATCAGGAATGAGAATGACATTATCCAAGATCTCCAATGGAGCTGTTCAAAAAYGACATATATATTTTTTTTCCTCGTGAAATTTCCATTTGTTGGTAAAAATTCAATTATTTTGATTCAGAAATGTAAACATGATGYTTATGGTAACTATGGGAGCAAGTCTGGGGGTCTCAKAGTTCTTATGCTCTCAATATTTTCTGCATGTTTTGTTTACTGGCAGYATAGTGTTTTCTATGAGGCATCCTAGTTTCTCCCATAAAGGAGGACAGCCCATGAATCATAGGGATCTGATACATGCTTCTGCATTGTTACCAGTGAAAGAGAACGGGAATGAAAGACCCATGAACAATAATTCCTATGAGGTGTTTCTGGGAAACGCCTAAGTCAGAATGTTTTTATCTGAATGTTCTCATTCACCTTTGATTTTTCCTCAGTTATTTGTATGGAATAGATGTTTACTCTTACTCTTTAATGTTTAGAAAATCCTCCTGTGTCTATCTAGCAGATGCAAAGTTTATTCAAATAAAAGAAATTGTACTCACTTAAAAAAACATAAGCTTTTATTCCTAAGATTTTTCCATCAGATATATGCCATCATTTGTGTTAAGTGTCCATTGTAGCATAGTCTAAGGCAGGCCTTCTTTTATGGGTTCAATTTAAACACAGATTACAACAAGGGATTATTCTCAGCTGCTGAATGAGAGACTGCCCTTTCTACAGCTTGCACTTTTCTCTCCCTAATGMTGATGAATTTCTTTTTTGATACATCACTCTGTTGATGCACCACAGTGACTGTCATTATATATTTCAAATCAGATTTTCTTTCTCCTGTGATATTAAATTGATATTATATTTTACATCATAAAAGTAAATATTGTTTCTGTAGATCAAAGATTTTTTTAAAACATTTTAAGTTGTCAAATACATAAAATGTATTTCCACAGAGTGGAAGTCCACACTTCTTGTGACAYCTATGTTCTCTTATTGGCATAGGATTAGCATTGTAATATCTGCCCTGTTCTGCTTGTAGTGTGTGAACTGTAGGTCAAACTCAGAAATGCAGCTCAGGGAGAGAAAATGGAAGTCAGGATTTGTTCTAAATCTAGGGGGGAAAAAAAAGATTTTTAATTTTAGATCATCTGCAAATCTTTGAAATTTGATTTATGAAATTGCACTTTGACCTCAAAGGGAAACATGTCTTCCTGTTTACTTACCTTTACTTTACTTAAGGATAGGAAGGCTTCTAAATGAACTGTGCCAAGACTGAAGTAAACTTTAGCTGGTACAAGGTACTTTTATTTGGTTTGTGCTCCTGGGCCATGACAAGCTTATGAATTATACTAAAGCCCTATACTACAGTCATATCTATTCCACATTTCCAAGCTAAATTAAGCTCTGGACTGCATTAAAAATGCAACTTAGGACTGCATACAAAGCTGAGAGGTCTCTCAGTACCAAGTCTGCTAAACTAACCTAAGTTTAGGTCCAAATTGAAACAAGTCCGTTAAGCTTGGAGTGGACTACGTAGCACCTTGCATAGGCTGGCCYTCAACCACCTGACAAAAATAGAGTTTTTCCTAGCTACTAATTTCTTCCTATTGACTAAACCCCAAAATATTAAAAAAAAMAMCCCAAAACTCCATATCTATTATGTTAGAACATGAAAAATTACAGAGAAGAAAGGAAAAATCAACACTAATAACATCTCACCTCTTAATCTTCTCCTGTTACCTGCATAGCTCGCAGATCTATCTACCAAGGCTCCACAGCTCAGGCTCACGGAAAATCATCATCACTTTAAAAATCATTCTTGTTACAGGACCAGTTATATAATTCGCTGTGTAGTGGTGGGTAGCTGCCAATGCTTTCCAGCCTGGAGCAGACATTGACATGATGATACCCAGGATGCTTGAYGGTGCTGATGGTGCTGGTGCCATCCAGGCACTCCTTTGCTGACAAGGGAGAGCACCTGCCCTGCTCCTCCCAGTCCTCCTTACCATGGACACTGGCCCAACTTTAATGATCTGACCAGAGCAACAGATTGGTTTACCATCCCACTCCTGCTTCCATCTTATCTGCTCCTCTTAAGCATCTGCGAGATCTGGCCRCGCTTCACAGCATTATCTGTAAGTTTTGTCAGATTCTTACCTTGTTTTCTGTCACATGCAGCTATTGTTGTGTCCAGTGGTTTTCCACATCCCTTTCAGATCTCTTATCCTCAGGCCAGGCCAACAGCCTCATCATTTGCCTGCAGCCCTAACATAATTAGGTCAAACTTGGATTGTAACCAAGCTTATATATTGAAAAGCATCCACAGTCTGTATTTATGTCAGTTTAGGTAAACTGGTTTAGAAACTGATGTAGTTAAACAGGTGCAAAATCTGTGTGCACAGATGTTCTGAGAAAAAGATACATAGTTATTGTCTAAAGAGATTTTCTTTGCTGCACCGATGCAAATTTCTATACAGCTGTTTCTTAGAATAATCTGTTTCTATATAAACTTATCCTGTATAACCTATCTGTCCAACCTATCATTATTACTAATCTATGACAGTAATCAGTAGTATATATACAATATAGCTTAAACTCACATTTTTATTTCATGCAATATCTTGAAGAAATATCCAGACTGTTCCTTTTTAATTGATCCTCTGCATTGAAAAACCACATGTAAAAAGCATCTATACTGGTATCAGTAAATACCTTAATAGTTCAAGATTTAATTTGATTATAAGATGAAATAGTGGAAAATATTTTACTCTGACTTTTATCAGTAGCTAATCTTTTCATATAAAAGAGTAAGTCTCTTGCAGACTTTTGCGGGGAGGTGCAGTATTTAAATAGCTTTAAAACTATGCTTGAACTAGCAAACTGTATCTGATTGGAAGAAGACTGCTGACTGTACATTAAGAAAGATAATTCTTTTCAAGTGGCATGTATTTGTACCGTACACATACTTTCTCATGTTCTTGCTAGTACAGCCATCTCCTGAGAATACTTTTCAATTGCTTTTATAGAGGCACAAAGATGCTGAATTAAATGTGGTAACAAGGGAGCAGAGAGTCTACTTCCAGTCTTCATTACGTAGGTTGTGACTTATCTTTTATTTATATAAATTGCTTCATTATAAGAGATCATCTAATTATTTCCAAATTCATGAAGGAGTATTCAATTAGCCCTTMGGGAGATAATTTTCAGACTTTGCTGGAAAGAGACAGACATTTGAGACAGTTGTCAGGAAGCCTCTTACAGTCAATAGCCTGAAAATTTTGACAGATTTGAAATTAAAACTCAGTGGATTGACAAAAAAAAAAAAAAACAAAAAACAAGAAAGTAAGATTCAAGAAAGATAAAACTTTGTGTTAGATAATCATTACACTTAGAATTGCATTCGTCTAACCATCAGGGGTTTGTAACAGAGTTATAAATATTTCATTGGATTTTTAATAATAAAAAAATCCTTAATGGATGTGATATAGGGTGACTGTACTCCTTCTTGAAAGCTCTGATGTATGGAAACTCCAGCAGCTCTGAGCTGGATCAATAAATCTCATGACTTTGTGTTATGATGCTTTAGTATCTTCTTGTCATCTACCATCCATTTCCGAAAACAGAAAAACTATGATAAAAGCATTAAGCTGCATTTTTGTTCAGAAACTGAAACACTTGGAAAACTCATGAGTAGGATTGTGTAAATAAATGATTTTTTTGGCTCACTATGGAACCAAATAATTTATATAATTTTTGGATCAAATGAAATTACTTTTTTTTTAAGAATGTAAAAGGAAGACAAAACTAAACAAAACAAGCACCATCAGAACTGTGTTCTAAAGAAAACAACAACAAAAAAAACTTTTAAAACTAGYGGACAGGTATGCCTCCCCCTAACCACTGTTATCTGGAAAATGGAGCACAGCATGCTGGAAACTGGAGCACTGCATGCATAAGATAAAAATTCAATATTTTTTTATACATAAGGAATTTAAACTCAATCCTTCCACATGGAATCCTTGACCACTGAGTTAAAAAGTACCGGAGACATGTGCCTTCTCTCTCTTTGATCGACACTATTTGTTTTTTGATTCAAAGCAAGACATATATACAGTAAGACTGGCACTCAGTCATTCCCTTTCTCCCTCTAAAATAAAATCCCTAGCCACCAAGCCAGGAAGTTATTCCTTTGTATGCTCTCTGTACACTAAAGTATGCTCTCTACAGTCACTAAAGTGACTATATCAATATTTAAAGGCAAAGTAGAACATCCTAACCAAAAGTTCTACAGAAGCTCTGATTCGGCGCGGTGGGTGGCCTGACTTTTCAACTAAATGGGAGATTAAAATCTCTGTCTTGAAATGAGTTGAATGTTTTTGAACTTTGACAGCCTATGCAGGGTGTTCTCACCTTACGGTTATTAGACAAAAAGCGAACATTCACTTCTCGTCATCCAGTAGCTTCAGCTGACATTATTGGACAAATTTGACCTATGTTTGCAGATAATTTCAGAAAAACAAAACGGATCCTTTCAATGACTTTACTATTCACTAACTTTATTATCACCTCGTCCTCTCCAATATTTGATTCCAGTGCTTTCTGGTAATATTGTGCCACAYCTGAAAATTAATATCTGCACATTTATCCACTTCTTCTTTACAAATTATTAAACAGACATAGTGTTTCCGTTTGAAAAGAACAGAAAAGAAAGAAAGAGAAAATATAATCTGAATAAAAGTATCACTGAAGAAGGTAAAAATAACTTTAATRATAACTACAGAAAACCTTAGTTCYTTTTGTYATTGTAACTGTTTCTGTTAAGTACTTAAACTACAATTTGTCATTGAACAGAAATTTAGGATGTWAGAGCCTTGAAGATCTTGCAGTACTGTGTATTAGAAATAGACTAAAGCTGGGTTGAGAAGAGCAACAGTATATAAATTAAGAATTAAACAGTTGAGGGTTGGCCTGATTTTTATATCTAATTACTTAATGCTCTTCTAGTTTCCTGGAATTGATTGGGTCYCTTTCTCCATCTTTGGGAACAGCCTTTATGTGCCATATTTTCTTTAAAAGGCTCTTTAACTTGGTAAAAGATTGCTTTGGTTGGTAGGATTCACATTTGTAATTTGGCAAGAGAAACAACTAGATTTTATACTTTGAGTTTCAAAGAAAGTTTATTTTTATAAATAAAAACAGAYTGTTTCAAGGAATTTGCAAACCCATGGGTGGAATCCCAGGGCAGCTAAAGCTATAGGAATTTTGCAGCTGACATCAATGRAATTATGGTTTAATCTCTGATTTTCAATTTGGTTCTTAGCAAGCATCTGTGTATGCTTAATTATGTGTGAAAATACTCAGACTTTATGAGAAAATCAGATTTTTGCATGGGCTCATATCCAGTTAATACAAGGTTCTTTATCATTGTYACCTGACATTAATGACAAGTAACTTCAGTGCAATAGATCTTGCCTTATTTTACTGATTTCAGAGTATGTTTCAAGTGATTAAGGGCTGCAGACTGGGCTCACAAAACTTATGGTTTCTTCATCTTCTTTGTATACAGTGTGGATTTTGAATATCACACCTCTGAGGCTGCTAGTTTTTCCAGCAGTTTTTATAATCTACATCTAAAGATTTTGAGAAACATTTGTCTTAAAAGCTCTGTTTTCTTTAAATCTGATAAATTCTAAAATGAAGATAACATAATATTAAAACACTGTTCTCTAATGCTTTTTCTGAGTCATTATACAAAGAAGCCTAAGCCATTCAATAAAGTTTTGTTTATTGCATAACACTATGAAAAAGGTCTTTTTCTGAATCTAATTGGGTTTTTAAGACTTCAACATCAATTCCTTATCACTAACCATCTGTGGGAAGTTACCACCCTGACAGCCCCACCACCACACTTCTCAGGTAATTACAACTTAAAACAGTCACAGCAAATCATCTGGGTTACTTAAAACACATTAGTTGGTGGTTTAAGCTATCCTGCTTAGTTTTGCTTGACATGGACCACGAAGTCTTCCTTCCATGAGTGAACTTGTGAGAGTAATAACCTCCAACAGAGGGACTAATAAGGAACTGTCAGGTGTAGTACCATCTTAGACTGCAGCTGCTATCCTTAAGCGAACATCTGCCTACAGACTACATGTTTTAACTGGTGAATAAGTCTTTTTATTGCTGTTGGATTTTTCATTCATTGGCTCATGAGTCAGTTTGCTGAAATGCCAATGCACCAGGCTCAGGAAAAATTCATAGTTAGAATTTCCATGTATTGTACAACTCTAATTCAAAGTCACTGTAGAGTAGTTCATCATCTGTGTGTCTACTGGATCGTGATGGTGTTAACTTGGATGACAGATGAAAAAAGAGCAGATGGATTTTTTATAGTTCCCCATCTTTTTGTATGAAACATCTCCACATCTAGCTATTTTCTTCATTCTTTTTTTTTTTAATGTAAATTAGTCCTGAAAAAGACAATGCTTTTCTCCTTAAAAGTTCTTGACTCATATTCTGCTTTTCAGGAGAAAGTCCTGTGGGTAGCGATGGAATTATTAGCTCTAGTCCTGCCCCTGCACTTTATCCTATAGAGAAATTCGGTCTTGCATCTGTGATTAGAACCCACGCCCCTTCTGAGTACCGGCAGTACTATCGTTCTTCCTCAGCAATCACTACTCGTAAGGATATTACCTCTGCTTTAAAAAATTTGTCTGGCTTTTCCACAACATCTTTTTTTCTTTATTTTTATTTTTTTTTCATTTTGTTTAGCATTTCACCTCTGTGTTTTTCACTATCAGTTTCACAGAAATCAAATAATCCAGTGGTTGATCTTTGTTTTCAATATGTGACGGGGCATTATTCTTCCTGCAGCATTATTTAATTCTGAGAGATGATATAAGTAGAGTTTGTCAGGTTTTTAAACTGTGACTTCTCAAAAATAATATTCTTTTCAGATCTGGATGTCAAAGGACTATTCCCTCCAGAATAATTTTAACGAAAAAGAGTAAAATGATAAAAATGAAAATAATTACACTTCAAAAATTAATTTGATATATTCATTGCATATATATATACATAAAACTGTGTATGTGTGTGTGACAAAAGACTTAACTAGCCTAGAATCCTTTTTATTGAAAATGGCTTATACTAGATTATCAGGGGGAAAAAAATCATATACAGAATAGTCATTTCCCTAGGAGGTTTCCAGGCTTCCAATAATCTGTAGTTTAAGGAAAATCTCTGATAAGAAATACATCTGGACCATCATGTCCAAAAGCTACTGGAGAACTTGTCCTTCATGAACCTGCCCACCCATGGACATATTTCACCTTCCCAACAGCCCAAGGCACTAAGTTCCACAATCTTGCTCTAATTTCTGTAGAAGTTACAGAAAAGAAGAAATGAACCTAGAATTTTGAGAGTAGGTAAAATCTGAAACAAAATTGCTTAATTTACTGAGCTGAACCAAAAAACCTGAACTAATCCATCCCCAGCCTTGGGCTTTTCAAAGATGGAAGTAGACTTTGAAGCTGTGGCTGTGGTTACAGACACATTTTTTTGAAGAAAAAAACTACTGTCAAGCAAAACTTACTTCTTCCATGAAAATGTCACTAATGCCAGATGCTGAGTAAACAGAAATTACTTCTGCTGTTGCTTTTGCTGTAACAATTTACAATTTCCCTAAGGAATATTCTTTCTCTGGAAAATTGGGTTATCTTTTCAAGTTCTAGGAAATCACATTAATGGTACATTGTTTGTTCTTCAGTATGGAGGAAGGAAAGAGAACAAAGAATAGAA
Organism: Rhea americana; assembly: GCF_003343005.1. Lineage (NCBI taxonomy): Eukaryota > Metazoa > Chordata > Aves > Rheiformes > Rheidae > Rhea > Rhea americana. The sequence goes on from NW_028186701.1 coordinate 2,433,181, forward strand.
CCAGCCATTTCGTGTCAAGTCATACCCCTCTCAGTTCTTCACAAATGGCATAGAAATGCACAGATCACATGCAGAAGGCAACACAAAAACCTCCGCGGGTCTGAACCTATGTTAATTTTAAGCAGTTGTGTGTTCTTAGTGATTTATTGAAAGATGAAAGCTTCCTGTCCATTTCAGAATAATGATGTGGACAAAAAAGAGGAGCAGAAGCTGATACTGGCGTAGGGAAGTATGCAACATTTGCTGAGTAGATCACTTTAATCTAAAAGAGGGGAAGTGTTATGAGTACCCTATTGAGTATGATAATTTCTGATATTTAGATCCTATTTGATCAGCTGTATAAACATTCTCAAATTAATCTTTCTGAGACTTTCATGTAGAAATTTAACTACAGCATTCAAACTTTTTGATGATAGAAGTTACAAATTTAGATTGGCAGATAAGCAGATTGGATTTGATTCAGACAAGGAACCTTACCAAGACTATGAATACACCAACTAACTGCAGRATATTGGGACCAGACAAAATATTTCAGTACATTTTTTTTTCTTTACTCACCAAACTTTTGAAACAAGAGACCTACCTGAAGGGACTGATATCCATGTAAACTCTTCTTCTGTCCCCAGCTTCTCTTTCACWTCTGTGTGATTATTGCACCTTAGCAGCTAAGATTTATGCAGTTTTTGCTGTCTTACCTCCCTCTATTTTATTCTAATGCACTTGTTCATTTCATCCTCTTAATACGCAGACCTTTCATGTTCTTATTTCACACAYGATCACAGTTAGGCTATATTTTTCACATTTATTCACTGCAATTTGAAAACCTCTCTCATATTTATATCTTTTGTGGCCATGAGCAAGAGAAGGTCGGATACCTTGGAGGAGAGACATTCAGAGTTCACAAGGGGTTAAACTGGATAGATTTGACAAAGGACTTACACTTCAAGATGCACAGGAAGCCCCAGGAGCTGTGTGGAGGTGTTGCCAGGAGAAGGCTGCTGGAGTCACGGGTCTGATGCACRGGTCGGACACCCAGGCATAACTTGACTTGTTATGTCCTAAGGGCCYCTTAAATCTTCTARCTCTATTCCCTCATCTCAGCTGCARTCACTCTGAGTAGCTACTGCCCRGGAAGCGGCTAGACATTATTGACAAAACGGAATATGCATGCCTGGCCATCATGGGAATTTGGTAAGCRTGTAGTCACGCTGAGTTTGCATGAGTCACGCATACTGAGTTTGCTACYRCGTACTCTGCCCAGTCACYRACTCCTCACCAGATCTTCTGCAGGTATTCTCTCTGCATTTCCATATAGCAAATACTACCGATTGATTGGAGAATGGATGAATTCATAACACAAGGGAGAGCTTCTGTGCCATGCTAAAGGTCTTGACCTGGACTATTTGTGCTACAAGGCACGAATCCCAGCTGCATATCAGCACAGTTGAACCCTTCCTTAATTTATATTTTCTACCATATACCAGACTGTGCTATTTTACATACTGGAAAACATTCAACTTAAAAGGTCTGGTGCACCTAAAGGAATCCACTCAGAATAAATCACATCTAATTGGAGACTAAGTCCCAGGCAGAAATCTATTCCTTATACTCCTCTGGTGCTTGTTTGCACTCCTATTTTAGCCTGGAAGTTTTGTAAGTACTTAAACTTCAGACATCTGCTGAAATGCACATTACTACTGATTATGGGACATCCTCTTTTTGGATGCATTCTCACTCTTCATTGGGCTAAGGAGCCTTCCTGCTCCCTGTGTGACTGATCTAGCCATTAAACAGGAAAGGTAGGCATCACTGTCACCTCTTCTATTAAGTGACCATATTTTCAGCTACTGGATGGAGGTGCCCACTGATTTCTGTTTTTTCCCTCAGTTYTCTAGGGCCACCTAACTCACTCTTTGATGCTGCTTGAATTCCCATTTCTTATGGAGAGAAGRTGTACCTATGTTAGGCAGAACAGCATTGCTTCCTAAGTGCTTACAGAGTATCTCCTCTTTCTGCTACCAGCATGAAAAACTTAAGAGGGTGGAGCTGAGTAGGTTAGATACTCTTTAGCGATAAATGCCTAAATTTTGCTGAGACATTGTCAATGCTGGAAAGTTTTTTGTTTTTTTTTAATCTTTACCTAGCCCAATAGGATTCAGATACACACAGTTTGTTGCTGTTATTGTAATATAAATACTATTAAACAAAATTAAAGTAAGATATTATTCAGAGTAAAATGAGTAGTATTTCTTAATGTCGATTCTTTTTCCCCCTGCTTTAAATGCACTGAAATCCAGTGAAAATATTTACAATATTTACAGTGATCAAGACTGGTATACAAGTTATACCTTTACTACTGACTGCTATGTGCTGGTTACACTGATGCTGCTGACTGTAGAGTAAAAATGAATTATGTTTAAACACTGGTTGCAGGAGTAGTCAAGATAAGGATACATGGAGCTTTGTAAATGTTAATTTACCTCAAATATGAGSAGAATATATTGGCCAGAACAGTGCTGCTTTGACTAGAGAGCATCTAGTATATTATCATCATATTGTTACCTGAAATTGGATAGAAATGTATTCACTTAAAAAAAAAAAAATCGGTAGTCCTAAGCAATTTTTAATCCTGTATGCAAATCCTACCTATTTCCTCTGAGGTTCCTGAAAGCACATTTGGAACCAACATTGGTCTCACACAACATGATGTCCAGTAGATCCTCCAGCTTAATTACACAAGATTATGAAGTTCTAACAGAGACTAACAGTCCAAATTAAGTTGCCTGTGACCATTTTACTCAGTACTATAGCTTATGATCACAGTGTATATTTAAAATCACTATATTCTCCTTATTGAAAAAGTCTACTTAGACTACCCAAACTAAGAAGAAGCTTTGTGCACCCCCAAAACATAACATTTTTCAAAATGCAACCCAAGAGTATATGGGCCAGATTAATTCCTACTAGCTTTGGTGGTAGCCACTAAAATAGATTGAGCTAAGACTGAAAAAATAGTTATGTTGGAGTGGAAAGAAAACTTTGACTGATTATAATTATTTTCTTAGTGACTCTCACTAAACAAAACAACTTATTTGTACAAAGATGAGTAGAAAGCCGCCGAATTCTAGAGCATCAGGATGTTTTATAATCTGTGGTATGTGTCTGATTAAACATACAAAAATATCAGAGTTACTGAACATTGCCAGAATGAAAGTCTCCAATAAACCTTTAGTGTCATCAATATTTCTGGTTTCCYGTCTGGGTGATTGCGCTCATAATGTAGGGCAATATTCATATATTATTAACTAATTAATTAGTTTCTACCATATGTGAAAACCTTTGGCATGAAACATCTCCTTAGCTATTAAAGGTGACTAAAAGTGCAGATAAAGGACAAAGGGGAAGAGTACTCAAAGTGAAATCACACTCTCCCTTACCTTTGTCGTTATTATAGCTCTTATCAAGTTCAATTTTCCCGAGTCRTGTGCAATGAAACATCCATATAGTACAATGAGGAAAATTCCCTGCAGGCTTAAATTTATTGTTACCTTTTAAATTTTCTTTTAAGAGGAGAAGTGAAGCATAAAGTTTACTCACGTATGTCCCTCTGCACCCATAATAGGCATGAGATCAAATTTAGCTCTTGGTTTCACACATGCAACTTCTCTGACTTCAGCAGAATTTCATATGTTAATATGAAATATGTCTCCGAATTTACTCACTTTTTCTGCCGTGGAAGAGGAAAGCAGGCATACAGAGACATTTTTTGCATTTATATTACAGGGAAAGGTTGATGTGAACAGCAATTGGTCATCTGTATGGAGGAAATATTTGCTCTTTTAGCTCTTCTTTTAAAAATAATATTTGAAGGGAAGTGAATAGATAACTTGCAATACCATGTGCTTTTTTTCAGTATTGCATCAACACTTTTCATCTTATAAAAGTGTTCCTAAAATTCTTTGAAATCCTGGTTTAGGACACTGGTCCTATTTTCTTGCAGCTGTCTCTCCAGAGTAACTAGAATGACAAGTATCTATATATCACTGTGTGCTAAAATTATATATTGCAAACGACATATTGCAAATGTTGCAAATTTGTGAAAAGTTTTGAGATCGATTGCAACTGCATGCTTACACAGAGAAATACGACTGTACACCTGTGCTCAAACAATTAGGCAGAGTTGGTATCCTCATTACAAACCCCCTGGAGCAGGCGATCTATGCAAGGCACTGAATAAATTGAACCTTGATTCCTTCCTAACACAAGAAAAGCAATATACTGAAGTGATAACTGAGTCTTGCTATTCTGTGTTGATGCAATTTATTTATATTATATTAGAAGCTATATCTGATATCACCACCTAACATGAAGACAGCTAATGTAGAAAAAGTGTGGACAAATTTGAGTATTGCAGGTAAAAATGAAGAGCAAGCTGAAGTCTTTGAAAAGCTAAATCATATTAAGTTTTACTCTTWGTAGGTAAGTCTTTCTAAGAATTGGCAAGTCCTACTCTTAGTAATTTTTTTTCAGTTTTTAAGTTAACTTAACTTGCTCTTACTCTACGAATGCATTCTCCCATTGCTCTACTAAAATAAAAATATCTCCTAATCAGCAGTGAGTACAATGTAGACAATTGGAAAATTTCTCTTAAAACTTCTAGTTGTCAATAAATGGCTTTTCATCACAAATGAGATACTTCATAAATTTTTTTCCAGTATATTTTTTCCTCAAGAAAAAGCTAACAGAAACACAAAAGACCATTTTTTAAAAAAATATTGATAAATATTAGAGTCACCTTTGGAAATGGAGAAGTTCAAAGTCAATTGTGGTAAAATAAATCCTGAAGATGTCAGGAAAAAAATAAAATTCATTCAAGTGTATAATTCACAAAATGAAAAATGTTGACATTTTGAATTTTTTAATGAAAGAGATTTTCAATTTGTTCAGGCAGCTTTACTGGTTTTCCAAAAAGCAGAAAATACACTGGCATTAAAAATAACTGATCTATATAAACTTTGCTTCCTGATTATTAAAAGAACCACAGATCACATTGGAAAAACTATAGCAAAGCAGGAAAACCTATCACTTCCTATATGTTTCAAAGAGTCTCCAGGGGTTTATTGCCCTTTCTGAAACCAGTATAATCAAGAATAACTTGATAACTGAACTCCTGTTTGGATAATATTACCTTAAAATCTATTAAGTCAGTTTGCAGACCTGATACCCTGTAGGGATCAAATTTATAGGATTTTTTCTCTATTACGTTATAAACATTTACAACGTTATATTACAATATACTTGTCCAAATAATTGTCGAATTAACAGTACAGAAAACAAGAAGCAGGATGTCATAGATCTGACMGAGAAAGGAAAACCATGTTGATGATTTTCTTGCTTTATACAAGGTATGAAAAACTTACAATGACAATGTTTTGCTTTTATTAAACTGGACAAGTCTGTGAAAGTGTAGCATTTTTTCTCACATACAACTAAAATAATGTGGGTTTTTTTGTATATTTGCATATTTTTCAGCACGATAAACCAATACATTATATATAGCTGAGTGTTGCTAAAGTGTTCAAGTCCTCAAGGCTGAGGTGCTGTGAACCCCTTAAATCCGCATAAATAGGGACATTTCAGAGGCATAAATTGAAGAAGGTAACTAACTCTCTAAATCTCACTGGCACTTAGACAGCTAGGTGTCATCTGAGATTTAAAAACATGTCCCCTGAGGCTCCTGAATTAAAGCAATCTGATTTTTAACCAGGCTGGGAACTTAGAGCTCTCATTGAAGTAAACCTAAGTCTCATTAAACCATCTGTGCAACACCCTTTTTGCATGACACAATCTTTTACATTTATTCCCATTTATATCATGAAAACTATTTCTACTGAGGAATCAGTGTTCTGAGTTCCTAACATGTGAAAAAAACTCTGAAGTTAATTAAGAATTTAGATAGAAAAGGGAAAAAGTACAAAGTTTTCAAAACAATCAAGGRACAGACCTTCTATTTAACTATCCAAGTAAGGCTTGTATAATACTTAAATATCAGATGCCCTCTTTTTATTTTTTGTTTTGTTGTTTTTTTGACATAGCTAGGCAAACTCATTAGTCAGAATAAGCTTTCTGAAATTTATTCTTCCTTTCACCCTTCAGAAATAACAAGAAGAACAGACTCCAGTGGGTTACTCCTCCTACAGCTCCTGCGTTGGGACTGAGTAAATAGTTTCAGGAAAGAAAACCTGAGTCCTTGCTAGGGACTGCAGGTCACCTCTAGCTTCTGAAACAAGGRAAAAAGAGGCTTGTCTGCATGTAAGGTCAAAGAGAATTTTTTAAGTGAATGTGTAGTTTACAAAAGATATACACTCACATTTAAACCTAGATTGKCAGTATTGAAACTCTCTTGATCTGAAGAAGGTGTTGCGCATGACTTATCTATTGCATAGTTTATCCACAGGCTCACCAAAAATTCCATGTGAGCACAAGCATCAGTCCCTGCTCATCTTTCCATCTGCCTGMAGCAACCAGGCTACTCCTGGGGCACTTTTAAATTAGTTTGCTCTTCAAATTAGTGGCACCAATGAACAGCAGTGTGAGTTCCATCCCCTTTTCAGTGGTTACAGAGAAAGCAGGGAGATTTTTGTGCCAGTCTTAAATTAAAGACTGAAAGAAGAAGAAGAAAACCTCCTCATACTACTCTCTGATAATAAATATCAGACAACATGCGGACATGCAGACATAAGTACAGAAAATAATTCAATCTTATATCTTTGCGCTAAATTGTTTGCAATACTGACTTTTAAATTAAAATTAATATACAAACAATAGTAAATTTATAGCCTACATTGGAGATATCAGAAAGCAAATGAGATAATAGATCGCAACTACCAAAGAGGAAATATTTAGTTCCACCCATATTTGAAACAATATTCTCTTCTACTAACTTGATGGGAATGAAGAGTAAGTAACAATTTCTTTTATGGTTGATTTTTTTTTTCCTTTGAGTTGGCATAAAGCTTAATTTACACCCTCCTACAAAAAATCCATACCATAAAATAAAATTAATTTTTTTTTGTACATAAGAAATAAGATATCCAGAATAATCTCTTTTCAACTTAGTTCATTTTAAAGTTGACTGCAGAACTGATTTTAATTTCTGTGAAAATRCCAAAAAGCTGAAACTTCATCTTCTTATTCTTCTTATTCCTTTTTTTTTTTTTTTTTTTCCTGCCACAAGAGTGAAATTCTGCAATTTCATTTTGGAAAATCAAGCAAGCRTTGTTCTGTATAAATAAAGAGGAATCTCTCCCTCGAGCTTGTGGATCTGTCTGAGATCCTCAGAGCACTGGCTTAGTAAATTGACCTGAAAGATTTGTCTAATTCTTTCCCTAAATGTTTTCATTTTAAAGGTGCTTGCATTTCCTGAACAAAAGACATTCTCACAGAAAGATTCTGAACAATTTAATTTTGAAGGCTGACAGGCTTCTATTGATTTGTGCAAAGGATAAGGMAAAGACAACGTAGGTAATGAATTTCAGCGTAGGCAACTGATGCCATTGTAATCCTAYTTAGATCAGAAAGAATTACCTGTAATGTTGTAACAGCAGTTTATTTTTCACGTGTCCTTGGCACTGTGGCTATCTATCCGGCTTAACGATGGAGGGAAAAGTTGGAGAGGAGAGGGGGATCTGTGCACAAATCCTGGTTTACTCACTATTACTGTAAAAACAAATGATTTCTTATAGACAACTCAATAAGTTGCCTAACACAGYAATAAATCAAAACTGACTGTCGTTCTCCAATAAGTACTTTAATTCTAACAGCTCTTAAGAGCTTGATGTAGAAAATATTGGGTGAAAATCCATGCTTTGTGTCACGCAGCAGGTGTGGTTAAAAATGTAATGGTTATTCTGGCCTGGAAATCTATGAATCTTTAAAAATTGGATTAGATGTAAACCAATGACCTAGAGCTAAAAGATTCTATTTCYTATTAATAATCTTTTAAAAGATTTGGCCCACTAAATCAATCTTTTCTTTCTCTATTTTATTCCTCTCTGGTAATAATAATACCAGAAAAAAATAAACTTTTGAAAGCTCAAAGATTCAGTTCAGTCGATATAAACAGCTAAGTGCTCAGATGGCTATCTGAAGTTTTYATGACTCTCCAAACCTTTCGAGATATAGTACAAAACTGAGGTGAAAATATATTTCATGAAATACTTCAACGGCACTGAGTTTGYTTTTGTCTTATGATTTTCAATCCCATATTATAATAATTTGTCAAATAACTAAGCAGTTTGGGAGAGTAACGAGAGCTGGCAGGAGGAGAACGGAATGTTCCTGACTAAAACCTGAACTCTGCAAAGTGTTTAAACACTTACTTAACATAAGAGTGTGCTTGACTCCCTGCGACGACAGTGAGACTTCACTACATATTTATGTGATGAGTTGATCAGCAGTATACGTGCTTACCTACATAATGATAGTCTCATGCTCATATAGCAGGACCTCTCCAAAGATGAAAACTAACTGGCAGGATAGGATACGTGAAAAGATGAGAAATATGGAAATGAAACTAATGGGGGCAAAACTCAGGTTGTCCTGCTGCATGCTGTTGTTGCAATGCAAACAAGCCTCTTCTGAGACTTTCTGCAGCAAGACTGCACACAGTCAGATATCTTCTATCTGAGTAGTGGTGTCCCAGAACAACCAGAGCGAGTAATTATTTATTTAAGATTAAAAAACTAACTGAATTTTGGCTTGAGCCAAAGAAGCATCCCAGCACTTCTGTATCCTGAATATTTATAGCAATCAAGGTTAAACATCCTTTCTGGTTGTCATGGTCTGAGCCCTGGGAAAATCTAGAAGAGGCAAAACAAAGATAATACTTCCATCCTTATGTTATGCCTTCCTGATCATAAAGCTTGGAAAAGAGGAGAGAGGAATGTCATCACTAAAAGCTTCTTTAAAGTGCATTAGTGATAATTAAACATTCTCAGTAAAATCCTGTTTTGATAATGCACTGTACAACATTCTCTTTCCTCTTTGTCTCTAACTTTTAGGWTACAAAATAATATAGTTAACAGTGTATATGCTAGAAAGCACCAACCCTTCATGAGGCAGAGTTATAGTTCTATTGATGTCCCCATGTTTCAAGAAGGTTAAAAAAAGAAACACAGTATTTCACAAAAATTGCAAAAGAAAGCTATGAAAACTCAGAAAACATAGAATTCATATTTTATTTAAGTTCTGTGGAGTTACAAAATGTGTGTAGGTACACACACACACACATATATATACACGTATAAACACACACAGAGAGAATTTCCACATGAATAAGTAACATGACAAGACCCATAGAAATTCACATGACAAATGAAATGGCATCTGGACATTTGGAAAATAGACAGTCCTCCAAACATAATTCAAAATATGAAATAATCACGAGAAAGCAAGTTCCTGTGGAATCCCCCAGGAACTGATTTCTGGCCTGAGACTGCTTGACAGATTTATCAATGATCAGGGAGAAGAAATGTGATGGAGTTTTCAGAGGAAAGGCAAACAAAATGAAGAATCAACCAATATAGTAGTAGTAGTAGTAGTAGTACAACCAGTGTAGTTGGGGCCACTTGGTGAAGTGGGGCAACCTGTACACAAGTACGGCCAACTACAACAACAGTGGCAGGAGCAAAAAATGTAGGAAATATGGCCAGCGTGGACCAGTCTATTCAAAGCCCTTAGAAGAGGGTTGGGAAAAGTATGATGTTCAGAGTGGGTTATCCACTACAAACATTATCCACTACAGTGCAATGTTGCAGCTATATCTATAGGTCTGTGAACAAGGGAGCACCAAGGGGTAGCAGGAATGATATTACCTTTGTCAGCAGCTCACTGGTAGAAACCATTTACTGTCCTGAATTGCCCCTGACTGGAGGATTATAGCAGACTGGGAAGCACTCAGAAAAGAACAAAAAGAATGATTAGCAAATTAAGTTAACGTGAAAATGCATTTATTGAGAGACTCAAGAATTCAGTCTTATTTACCAGAAAGAAGAATGACAGTATCACAGTATGAATACTTATGTGATAGGTAAGTAAYAGAAGGCTCTTCAGTCTAGCACACAAATATAATCCAATAACTGGAATTTCAAACTGGATAAATTCTGATTACAAAGGGGAAGTTAGATTAACTGGGATTATGTGCATGTTTAACCATAAGGTCAATAACCATGAAAACAGTACATACCATCTTGTGATGAATTCTTTGCCATTTTTGCAAAGTTTACATCAAAAAGAAAAGTCTTTCTGAACAGTATAATTTTTACTGGTCTTTCAGTTGTTATATTGCTGGTATTTATAACAGAGCTAGTCGTTGTTTTTGCCCCCTTACTCCAATATTATTTATTTTCTTAATATYGATTTAACATAGTTTTCTGCTTGAGAATTTCCTAAGATTTTTAATTAAAAAAAATTATAAAAGAATACAGAATAAAGACACCTAAAGACTCTKTTAAGAGCATTCTCTATGCTCTTAATAACACTGATAAATATGATATTAAATTATAAAGATTCTATTTTTAATTTTAAATTTGAATTGAGTTACAAAATAAAGAAATATAGATTTATGGATCCCCTTCTACTACAAGCATGCAGAATTTGAACAAAAATAAAAAAAATATATAAAGATCAAAAACACAGTGTCATTTTCATGACTTTTCCTCCAGAAATCTCAAAAATGCTCTCTAACACAGKAAATGCATTTTGCTTGATGGTTTTTGTCCAGCAGATATGATATCATACATACAGCACAAGTTAGACATTTTCTCTTCGTTTGAGGTCTATAATCCTGTTAACTCACATTTCTTCATAGGTATAACAGAAAGAGAAAAAGATAATGAAATGCAATTTGCAGGCAATCAGTCAGCCGATGCTACTTCTCTTGGTTCGTACAGAATCACCAGACTCRGGTGATTCACCAGGTTCAATTAAACTCCACAGCACACAGGTGTTCACAGGAATTTTTCCACCTCCCTCCCCTTGAGGAGGCAGGCACATTTTTAATGTAATTAGTTCAGTTCAAGGACTTCTTTTGGTGGTCTCAGATAAAGGAACAATGTCTTATAACATAAGAAGACAATTACATTTTGGGTATATCAGTTTCTGGGTAGGAAAGAGGTAGATGTTTGATTAAATGTCTTYTCAAATATCTTCCAAAGCTTACTGTACATGATTTCTATTTTTTAATAGCATTCTGTAACAGCTATATAATCTTCAAAAAGAAACAGCAATTTTTATCTGTGGCAAAACTAAACCAAAGCTTTCAGAATAAACAGCCTGTTTATGAGGYAGGAATTTTAACCTGCCTAGTGAGYATAGCCAGTGATAACAAAATATCATTTAGAGGTTCATTTCATCAATCTTTAGGTTTTGTATATTAAATAGAGTATTAGGGAGTCCTTCAAAAATAACAGAAATGTAAAAGGTGGTATTTGTATAGAAGAAAAAATAYCATTATTCTTTGCTTTTTCTTATGTTGTTTCTTGATGCCTTAAACACGTTATTTGTATTTACCTTTTGCATTATAGACAAAAAGGCCAGATTTTGGCATGTGGAAGCTCATGCAGGCTCTGTTTCTTTCAGTCTTTATAATTTAGATGAGTTTTGCTGAGTGAAGACGTTTGTCGCCAGTCAGTCCTGCCATTCCGCCGTGGCTGCCCATGGGGAGCAGGGGAGCCTTGCTCTGCTCACAGAAGAGCTGCCGTTCCTGAGCGATTTGTGGCACAAGTATCTAAAAAGAAGCTGTGATTACCCAGAGGAGGACTGTGCTGTATTCACACCACAAGGGATAGTGCCCTCTGATTGATGAGCATGATAAGGTGTGTTGGCTGCTGAYGATAACATGTTTCTTAGGACTTCAACTCTGATATCAGTGAGTTAGAAAAAGTCCCTGCTAGAGCAGAAACCTTGAYAGTGTATTTACAGTACTGAGCTTTAAGAAAGCACTGTGGAAATGGTGGGCCTTTACATTTTCACAGGTATTAATGCAGGATATTTGATATTTTCTATTCTACCAGAAGACTTACTTGGAATAAGTCTAGAAARAATCAAATGAGTGAATAAAAAGGGCTGATACATTGTATCATCACTGTTTTACCCAGGCAGTGATTAYCTATGATCTTTTCTGTGCACTTCACTTTTATTTGAAAAAAGAATTGCCCTACAGGTGTTACAGTATGAAGCAATCACACATAACCCGAATACTACATGTGCRAGTTGAGCAATGTTTTCTTTTCTTTTAGAAGTGTTGACACTAATTTTTTAAAAAATATGTGCAATGGAAAACAGTCATTATTACCACCATTTATAATCTGCTGCTCATAAACTGCAGAGGCAGCATTTCATAAAACCCATTATGTAGCTACTGATGCCTACAACATCCATGTCTGTGGAGGAGAATAATTTCTAATTAACTCAGGGGTTGCTAGTATATCTCATAATGCCCTGAGTACGCTTGAARTTGGGAGGGATTAATCTCATCTAACCTTATCTTTTTAAATGCTCAGTATAAGATAGCAATCTTTGCTCCGGCTGTAAGCAATGAAGAGAGGTAGATACCTTCAGAGAGTGACCTATCCCATTTCTCTTGGATAAGTATTTTGAGACAGAATAAATTTCTCTTAGGAGGTACTTCTGTCTTCATATTYCCATAGACAAAACCTGTATTATTTGTTTAGATCATGCATAGCTTTCTCATAAAAGAATAAGCAAGACAATTCCAGAGAGAAMGATTTGTCAGTACTTTGCAGACACTAATCTTTTGCTAGCACACCTAGTAAATGTGCTACAAATTAAAATTTTTACACTATGCAAGACATAAATAAGTTACAAGAACATACAACTCAGAAATATTGCAGAATTCACAGCATTCCATTTAATATATATAACCTAAACAACTTCCTGTCAAAAAAATGCAAGCTGAAGCATGACTTAAAAATAATTTTATATCACATTGGTTCCACATAATATGTTAGTTTGAATAAAATGTAGTCCAGAATCACAGTAGGGAATCCTTGTACATGTCCTGTATTATAAAATGTATGTCTACTGAATAGTAGGAATAAATTTTAAATGAATACTTTTTTGTGTGTTTTTGATCACTCCACGGTTTGAGTTTGATAACACTCTGCTTTTAATTTAATGTGCCAGYGAAACCTCTTGAAACCTGTGTGATGTCCTTCCATAGATAAGAAAATGATCAGGTATTGTTAATTTAGAAGTTATCTACAGAAATCAAAATACACACACTAAAAGATGAGGAGTATAACAAATGCTATCCGTAAAAATATTACACAACATTATCTCTTTTCAGGAGCTAGGAAACATTAAAGACCCCAGCAGTGYCTTTAGGAAATATTTCCTATATTAATGCATTCTGTGAATATAATTACCTTTATAATATCGAACTCTGTACCTTCAAACTATATTTAATATTAAAATGTAAATAGAGTTTTGTAGTTTTAAATATTGAGCTCCACCTTTCTCCTAAGAAGTGTGTGGCAAAAAGAAGCAGTTCTTAATGRCTGTTTTCAGTGACGCTACCTGAATGGTTGCACCAGATAGTTTCTGTTCCATCATGGCGGTTGCGCTACATTTTTTTTATTAGGGTTTATAAAAAGTAATAATGAATGCAGTCTCAAGAATTGCAGAATTTTGGTACTAATTATCAAATATATATATTTAAAAATCTTTATTTTGAAATACTGGCTTTTACAAATTGGACTTTAGGGGAAATTTTTTTGTTATTTGTTCTATCTTATACATTTTGTCTTTCTTCTATACTCAGAAGTTTCCAGCGAGCCACTCTCTTTTCAGTCTTTTTTATTTATTTTTTTTCTCTCTCCATTGAAACGTGTTTTGGCAATTTCATGTTTATGGATGGATATTTGGAAGCCACGTAAAAATCAGTCTTTAGCTCTAGACCCTTAGTTTATGTATTCTTTTCAGTTAAGTACTAATGAGTACAAATTCACTCTGTGGAGACAACCTCATGCATCCTGATAGACTATTTCAAATCAATATGGCCCCAGGCAGGTATAGTAGAAGTTTCAGCTTGAAGACACAAGCAATTGGATTGTAAGCATTTGAAGTGATGATCATCTCATTGTGTATCTTGAACGTAACCGGAAYGATCTCAGCACTATAAAAAAAAATCAGAATATACTACTCAATTTGTCAACACTTTCCTGTATATCCTTTCTCAGCTTTTACATTAAAAAAAAACCACTTTCAGGCATTTTCTAAGCAAACAGATAACATCCAATATCTTGGATTTTYTTGCATCATTCTGCTTTTAAAATATCGCATATTTTAATTTTTATAACACTTTTGCTCCCATAAAAWAGTCAGAAATCTTTACTTTTGTATAAAACAAGACAAAAAGTTATCATTTGACTTGTGAAAACCAACGAACAAACAGCAACAAAACAATCAGATACTATCAGGTCAAACAGGCATTACTAAGAAATTGTGAAATTCCTAATAAGGTATCAGATTAATATAGTGAAATAGCACATTCCTTTAAAGTTGCTGAACATCTTATCAGATTAATGAGCTGGACTAAAAGTGTATGATAAACAAACTCTTAATATATCATGAAATTAATTTGCAAAAATGAAACAGAAAATTACTTCTTCAACAAGGTTGTCAAATTTTATTATCAATTTTTATTTTTAATAATATGAAATAAAATTTGGCAATTTAACAGAGTATATTGAAATATGCCTTTTCTTTTTCAGAAACATATTATGATGTGACTAGTGGAGCTGTCATTAAGATGACAGAATTATCATATTAGTGACAGGAATATATTAAAAATGATCATTGATATTTCTTCTGCATGATCTGAAAGCTAAAATAAAGCTTGTTATGATATTGTTCATTGGGAGATGACTTTTTTACAGAATATTGTTTTTTAGTAAATATTTTTTTCTTTTCTTTTTTTTTAAGAAAACACTTTATTTTCCCCAGGGAAAAAAAAAAAATCTTTAGCCTAAAACCTCAACATTATGAATTAATTTTTTCCTCATCTCTCACTTATCATCTTTCAGTCAAAACAATATAAGTGCACTATTTCATTTTTCCAAATTTTTTTGGGGGGAAAACTATCCCATCCCTTGACTGTTCATAGAAACATATTTCTTTATGTTTTCAGATTTCCTAAGATGATAAACTTCCCATGGGGYTGAAGTCGATTCTCAGCAGCAGTGAGAATCAAGAAATTTCAAACAAACACAGTCAATGAAACARTATCAGCGTGGTTGCTCCCTTTTCTTTTCTGATGAGCTTTAAAAGCARTAATTTCTACTGGATTATGAATGCACTTCAGTTATTCACAGTTCCATCACCTCTGGGCTGTGCAACACAATGTATGGAGACCTTAGTGCCAGAGGACACRGCAGCAAGCCGCCTAAGGAACAACGGTTACCTGTTACATCTCTTCCCTACTCAATATATCACTCTAGTCAGAATATCAAAATAAGTTCAAGGTCTCTGACATCATCTTTAAGACACTCCATAGGCAGGTCCAAAYTAGGCTAAAAGTAAATCTATAATGTTTAGGTTTGTTGGCATGTTTAGCCTTCTGGAATAATGGATTTTGTTTTCTTACTTTAAAAAGAACAATAACAACAACAACAGTAGTACGCTGATGTAGGTAGGAGATAAATATTTTTCTGGAGCATGTCCAGATATTTGGGGTGAACTTTCACAATAAATCAGAACAAATGGACAAAAGGTCACTGGAAATAAAAAATATATTTACTGAGAAAAAAATAAATTCTTTTTGATTTCATAGAATGATAGAATCAGTAAGGTTGGAAGGGACCTCTGGAGATCATCTAGTCCAACCTCCCTGCTCAGCAGGGTCACCTACAGCATGGTAGACAGGGTTGCATCCAGACGGGCCTTGAAGATCTGCAGAGAAGGAGACTCCACCACCTCTCTGGGCAACCTGTGCCAGTGCTCCGTCACTCTCACAGGGAAGAAATTCCCCCTCACGTTCAGGCCGAACTTCCTGTGCTTCAGTTTCTGCCCATTGCCTCTTGTCCTGTCACATGGGACAACTGAAAAGAGTTTGTCCCCCTCCCCTTGACACCGTCCCTTCAGGTACTTGTACACATTGATAAGATCCCCCCTCAGKCTTCTCTTCCCCAGGCAAGATTTGATATAGAAGAAAAGCAAAATATCTTTCTTCTTCAGAGTCCTGCATTTCTATGGCTCAGAATGACAGAAAGCACAAAAACAGGTAGAACACTCTCGAGTGTATTCTCATATCATATTTGGATGATCTATACTCTCTACAAACTGAATTAATAATGGCTCAAGAGTCTAACATGTACTTGCCTTAGGTGTGGAAAGCAAAGGTGGTGGCTGATAGATGTTAACACTTTTTGAAGGTGATATGAGTGATATGAATGAAAGCATGATAGCTGACTATATGGAAYGCAAAGAGTAAGTATATTGCTATGCAATCATGTGTAATATCTGAGCAGAATACAGAGAGGTATCCCGCCCTCCTCTCCCCCGCTTTTCATCCAGAATATCATGGACAACAGAAATGAACTTAAAGRAGACAGTTTTACCATTATCTTTTAATGGAGGTCTACATGACACTGAAAACTAGGGAAATATGATATCAGTTAAAATACCAATAGGCAGAATCACATAAGGTAGAAATCATCAAGCTTAAATAGCAATTATCAACAATTTGCTGTCAAGAAACTAGGAGGATGCCAAATGTGGGTGGCCCTGCATAGATCTATCATGTGTCCAGTATAATTTAATGGTTYCATTATCAGCTTAGATGACTTATCAAACTTGACACCCAACAGTAAGTGCTACAAGCTCTTCAGAGAAGAAATTTTGAATTTTAAATGATCTTGGTAAATTGATAAAATGGTCAGAAGTCATTAAAATGAAATTCAACACAAGGAATAAAAACTACATGCAAAAAGGAAAAAAAAAAAAAAAAAAAAATTTAAAACCCAAAATATACAACGGCAATAGAACCCAGACTAAGCAAGAAAAAAAAAAAAAGTGTTATGGTGACTCCAAATAAGCAACTAATGTTGTTGAAAAAGACAAATAGCATTTGCTGACATATATTGCAAGCAGAAAATGAAATGAGGGATAATTATTCCTCTCCAAATGCAACTAGAGAAAAGTTTCCTTTTCAGATATTATAAGAAAACTGAGCGAAAATCAGGTAGAGAGGAGTAATGCTTCACAGGGCACACAGGACCAGTGCAAAGAGTTGCAAAACTTGGAAGATTGTGTTTTATTTAAAAAGTGAAAGAAAAGGAGAAATGGGTGCCAGAAACTTTGTAACAGTCTTCCAAGTTGACAAAGTTTCTTGAAAGAAGTGTAATGATTTTTCTCCATGTTCAGTGTTCTAATTAGTGAAATGAGAAATGATTAGTTTTGTTTTCAGAAAGGATAGTTTTGTTTAAATGTTAGGAAAAATTTTAAACTTGTTAGAGATAYATTAGGTATCTTGATCTTTTCTGAGAGTAAAGAGTTACCCCAGCTGTGATGTAAAGGCCCTCTTTACTTCTATATTTCTAGGATGCTTCATATCTTATTTTTCAGTATGTCTATTTGTCATGAAAAAAATTACAATATAGTCAAAATATACATATCTTCCTTTATCTGAATGTACCATCAGAAGTGTGATGTATGCATATGCACATATTCTCAGCAGTACTTAATAAATGAGCTGCTAAAATAGATAGAATTTTAAAACTTTTCCAATAGTTCTTATAAAACTCACCACAGTATCAAACTGTTCAACACTTTTCATGAAGTTTTACCTCAAGATTTATTTCCAGGAGAAAATAGAGAAGGAATGCATTTAAAAATGTCAAAGTAASTTTGTAATTACCTCTTTTACTTCTATTATTGTAGATTTTACAATTTTCTAATAGTTGCTTCCATCTTAGCAGTTCATGAAACTGCAGTAAAAACTGTCAAAATAATGATTGTTAAAAGAAATTCTTCCCTGTAAAAAAATTTTGCCAAAAAGAAAAGGTTTTAAAAATCTCAGTGGAGGAAAGGTCACAAAAATTTTTCTTGCATTACAGACTCTAAGCAATTCAAGCACTTAGTAATTCAAAATTGGCATCAGGACAAAAAAAAAGAAAAGAAAAAAAAGAACAGTGTAAAACTTAGTTAAAAAAAAATGGAGGCTGAAATAAGGTATTTAGTTTTGCTCAAAACTTCCTTAGACTTAAATTAAAACAAAACAGTGAACAAAAGCAGTGAAAATGGAAGTCCTCAGAACAGTCTATGGCAGGAYTTTCACGAACTATTCCCTCTGTTTTGTACTGCTCTTTGGACTCCAAGTTTATCATAAGGCTGAAAAGAAGTAACACCTAGGCAGAAGCTTCTTCTCAAGGAAGGAGCTTGGGTTAGCAAGGAGAGTATCTTTATGCTGAAAATGGACGGAACAAGTACAGTTGTGGTGTCTCGAGGGACCAGAGTATGATTCCTAATTCATCTTTACTTAAAGGGGGAGACATCTGTATATCTTGGATCCCKGGTCCCTTTCCCTTTGGGTACAGGACCATGCTGCCCTTTGATGCCCCTGCTCGGAGTGAGGCTGCTCCTGAGGTTAGAGCAGGTTGCTCAGCTCTGTGTCCAGTCAAGTTATGAATATCTTCACAGGTGGAGATCCTCAATATCTCTTTGAAACCTGCAAAGTTCTTACCAACCCTCTGCATTATTATCACTTTTTTTTCTTATATTTAATTGGAATATCCCTTGCTACAACTTAYTGGCCCTTGTTGTTTGATTGTGCAACCTTGGGGGATGCTGATTGAAGAACTTGGCCCAAAGCCTTGCAGCCACACTTGATCCATTCAAGAGCTTCTGCTTCAATTTGTATTAATTCTGTACGGTAGAGCTGAAGTCAAAAATTTACTTATTTCCCTTATCTACCCACCATTCCTTTTTCTGTTTTAATAGAGATGCACAGCTGTATCCAGGAACTGGATAGGCCCAAGGAGTGATTGCCTGATATTGAATTTTTGGCTTTATGTAGGATCTGATTCCACTTTTTCACAGCTAAATCACTGAAAGTCGTGCTTTCCCTGAGGGAAGAATAGGGTTTGTAAGCTGAATTGGAGTGGGTGACTGAATGATAAGTGAATGAAAAATGCAGTCCTCCCTCAGGCTTACGTGCTAGGTAAATTTGCTTGAATGGGCTTGCCAAAAGCCAGTTTACATCATATGCTGTCTTTGAGTCTTTAGAGTTAATTTTGCTATGAATTTCTCTTTTCTTTGCCAAGTATATTTATAAAATAACACSTTGTTCTCAGTCTCAGCAATACTCACATACCACAAGTTATCAAAAGCCTAATCAAGGACTAAGAAAGGCCAAACTTACATAATTAAGTTAAACTTGAAACAAAAGTTGCAAACTTGTGTTTAAATTGAAGTTCACTACCTCTGTTTCAGATAGAAAGTACTCTTTTCCCAATTATATTGGATAGTCTAATAATAAAGTACTGTATATGTGTGTGTGTGTGTGTGTGTGTGTGTATATATAAATATATATGTAAATATATATATATATATATATTCCACTTATGAACCTTGCCTCAACAAAGAAAATTAAGTCTGAAATTATCCAAAGTGCCAAAAAGGTTAAAGTTATCACCAGAATCTTTTGACATCCAAAGTAGGGAAAATAAACACTGACTAGAAATTTTACAGGTTGCTGTCCCATTCCTTTCTCCATGATCCACTCTTTTATCCAAGKCCTCTAGCTAACTAACTGCATTTCTGTAGTACTTGATATAGCTAAAAATTTAGACTGGTCTCGTGTCTGGATGTCTCTGTTTAAGTACAGAAGACTCCATCAAAATGCATCTGGCACTAGGCCAGTTCAGATAAAATATCATCCAATTCTTTTTCTAAACTTTTTCCTAAAAATCTCTCAGTATTAAAAGAACTGAGTTTCTAGCCCATATTCATCTGCAGTATGAGTTTGCACATGTCACAACAATGAGAGCCAAATTTCCAGGTTTATGGAATACAAAAGCATGTGTTCTGTGTGAGCACAGAATGTCAGCTCCAGTACTTGTTGCATTTCTTTGGTGGCGAGAGCCTAAAAGCACCAAAATACTAGGAAGAATTGTTCCATTTTTCACCTCCCTGGCTGAATGTCTTAACTACAGCCTTACTTGAAATTAGATGAGCTCTTCTAGTTTTTTAGTTGCTGGCATCGGACTCAATTTTCTAGCAGTCTTTTGGGTTGGCTTTTTCTTTTAAAAATTAGGGATAGATGTAAGTGAAAACATCAAGAGTATTGCCTAAACATGGTTTAATTATAAGTTGGTAAGTAAAAATAGATCTAGGACTGTAACTCATTTCACTTATATTTCTATGAGAAAGATTACACTTTTCTAAATTTAGAAAAATTTCCAACTAGGTGAGCAGGAGAACAGAAAGTACCTCAGCAGTTGTAGTTTCACAGTAGATAATCAATAGATTATCTGCATTAGCCATTTATTGTCTCATAAACCTGTGCTAAAACACACCAAAAACATCTGGAAATGAACTTGAGCCTTCTATGGTAGACTGAATTTTCTGATCTACTTTATGAGGAGCTKCATGGCTCTCAGAAAGTGTACTCTGAAGCCACCAACGCTTCTTTGCCAACACTGCCATAAGATTTCATTTCACAGGAGGAGCAAACTATACATGGTGGCACCACCCAGGTCTTAAAAAGAACTTTGTAGCAGGCACTAAGTCTCCTATCACTTCTATTTCTTCATCATGACAACATCAGTCATTCAGATTTATAGAATATTATTCAGGTAGAAGAGTCTTATAATTACGAAATGTCTAATCACTCTGTAGATATTTAATTGGTATAGCAGTGATTATGATGAATGTAGCTCATGTTTTYCAGTGTTTTCCACTAAGATTTATCATAACTTAATCTCTATTATATTGTTAKATTATATTGTTGCCCCTATTACTTATAAATTGTTGCTGTGATTTATATCACTGCTTTATGCAGGGATTTGTACCCTCAGTTCTGCAAAAAGAAAAGCTATAAAAAACTGCAAATTCAGAAGGAGTAATTAAAACAAAATAATACTTAAATACAGGAGAAAAAAAAAACCCTCAAGGATCCCTCCCCCCTTTTATTAGCTCATAAGCAAACACTAGTTTTATGGTTAAGCCTATTATTACTACCATTACTTTTTTTTTTTTTTTTTTTTTTGCATTTTTTTGTCATTGTCATCATTTTTTGTCCCACCAGTTGCTACAGTATTTTTGTTCCTGAGCATTGGAGTCTCAGCTTGCAACAGGACACTTCCCGCTGCAGCAGGAATATACACTAGGACAAACAGTCATTTCACTCAGTTTCAAAATGGATGAATTAGCAAATCACTAGTGACATATCAACCTCCCTTCCAGCTTGGCAACTAAACTACAGAGGTTGTATTTAATAAAAAATCCCAAACTTCAAAGCTGGATGTAAGACTGAGGTAGTTTGAAAGTTTGTCATGATCCATGGAATTATTTGTAACAAGTACTATAAGAAATACTCATAAACTGTTCTTAAAAAATACATACCTCTTATAGTGTTACTTTGCTAGCACTCTGACTAGATATAATATCGCACCACAAAGCTCCTGGGAATGCTAAAAAAATTCACTTTATTAATATGGAGTACAYAGGGCTCTTACTATATGGAATTTCTTAATTTCTTGAYTTTCCAAGGGTGAGGAAGGATCAARGTAATCCTCAATTTCAAACCAGAGGTATTAATCATTTATTAAATTTTGTGTTATATCATGTTAAGATGAGCATTATTTCCATATTTTAATGATGTATCATAAATTTTATACTGGTGATATTCTGTCAATGCTACAAATCCATGAGAACCTAAAAGTAAAACATCTGAAGTAAAGATATGTTTGAGTAATGGGTGCAGACAGTCATTCTATTAAACACAGTTTAGGATGATGGAGTGTGAGAATCCAGAGACAAATCCAAAGATTTGTTTGTGTTGCCATAATTAATACACCACTTTCAATGCCAGAAAGGCTAAGCAGAAGCATTGCTAATCAGAGAGGGCTTTATACTTTATTTAAAAATTATCACCTGTGTAGATTATAGTTGCCCAGAGATGTTGTGGAGTCTCCTTCTCTGGAGATCTTCAAGGCCCGCCTGGATGCAACCCTGTCTACCATGCTGTAGGTGACCCTGCTGAGCAGGGAGGTTGGACTAGATGATCTCCAGAGGTCCTTTCCAATCTCACTGATTCTGTGATTCTATGATTCTAAAGTGCTYAGGTTGAGAACGATCTCTTTGTTTTTTTCCAGTTCCTGTTGAAGCATCCTGACCTCTGTAATGAACTCTCACCAACTTTAAAAATATTCTGGTGAGAATTATTTTTTTTGGGTCACTTCTACTAGTAGTCTCCAAACCAGATCATGACCCACATTGACAGTTATCAATTAACCTAAACAAAACACAGCTCCTTGTGTCAGCATTTGGGTTCAAAGCTTATCAGAAGGTGGACTCAGTAATTACACCTGAGGTCACAACTTTAAAAATATTGGTGTCTTTCCTA
This sequence comes from Rhea americana, assembly GCF_003343005.1. Lineage (NCBI taxonomy): Eukaryota > Metazoa > Chordata > Aves > Rheiformes > Rheidae > Rhea > Rhea americana. The sequence continues at coordinate 2,455,829 of NW_028186701.1, forward strand.
TATTCTCATACCTTAGAGGGATARCTGTTGTCACTGCAGTAGCACTATGGCCTTTACGTAGCAAAAAGGCTATGCAGATTCTTGTCCCTCTGCTGGTGTGGGCTAACCAAATCTTAGCAGTCTAGGCACATTTAATGTAGTTGCTCTTGATGATTTCTTGATGGGTTTTCTGCAGAAATTAATGACCACTCTTTGCCTGCTCTGAAGTAGGAGTGTACTGATGGATGTTGTAGTTCGCTCACAAGAGCAAGTGGTCCTTAAGGTATCTGTCCCATTGTACCAGCAGCACAGCACATCTCAGTGGAAAAGGAAGGCTGAAATACTAAGGAAATCACACCAATAGAAGTACTTAATTTATAAGATTGCCAATTTCTTATATCTACTTTTTGGTGGAAATAATGTGGATATATACACCTTTTTATTATTTTTTTCTCTCTCTCTGAATCACAAAGCTTTCAGCAATATCTTTGGAAGAAACTGGTATGCTTTCCTGTGAAAAACTGCAGCTAGCACTATGTTGCTTTGTCAATCTCAATAGAAGCTAGATGCAGATCTCATTTCAATTTTGCAGCAAGCTAAACCAGGAGCAGCTTWTCTAAAGTAAATAGAGCCTTTGACCCATGTCAAACCTGATGAGAAAGTCATGGTGTAAATGCCATCAAACTCTTGCAAAGTTTGATTAGCATATAGTATATGAACCACAGCCTACCATCTTTTTTGTGGAGTTTAAAAGAGGGACAGGCAGTGAAATTGCTGCCTCATTTGCATCGTACCTCCTGCATAATGCCATAAATTCATAAGACTTGCTTTTCATATTTCCTTTTTTTATGTATGTTTATTATTTCTGTTCCATTTCTTGGCTAAAGTTTCTACTACCTTCAATATATTGTGCCAGAAGCAGCAAACATGTGAAGTTATTGCTAACATTGGACTTGAAAGATATCCCATATTCTTGCATACTATAGGGGTTCTGGTGTTACTAGTATCCTGTAGTCTTTTTTTTTTTTTTTTTTTTTTTTTTTTAAAACTGCATTACTCATCAGCCTTTCAATGCCAAAAAAGTGCAGATACAGACTTGAACATATTCCAAGGAACACTGCTTAGCAGTACCCTTCTTGAAATGTAAGAAGCAGCATGAAACAAAGCATATACAATATTTCATAATAAGTGAAAGCAACCAGATCCCAGTGGAAAGATGCCATAATTTTCTGATAGATTTTTTAAATGACTTTGATGGTTGCCAATTTTTCTGATTTAATCTGTTGTTAGAGAAGAGGTCCTGAAACTGAAAACATGTTTTGAATATTTCTTGCAATTTAAGTTACTAAATAAACACATTTCTTGCAATAAATGTGTTTTCTGAGCGAAATATTTGTATTGCTTTTATTAAATAAGRTAAATTTCCAGACTTCCTTCATTTTTCTCGTCTACCTTTTTTTCTTGAAGAGTGATATAAAGAAAACCTCAATAAATATAATATTCTCCTTTTAAATCTTTCTTGTCTGCTCTGATTTAAAGCATTCCATGACTTCATCGGCTATAACCGTTATATGCAGTATGTGACTGCCTGAATACAGTAATTGAGGGGAGGCTATTTTCAAATTAAACAAAACAAGAACCTCTTTGCAACATATTCACCAAAATATTTATTAAAGGATAAAACTGTTTCATTTACACTGGTACAAATTGTGTAGGCATGCAATATGGCTATATCTGTTGGCTTTTGTAGATCATAAAATCTTCTCTTCCTCATATTTTTTGTAAGACTCTTTTCTCAGCTCCATAAATTCCTGTGAGTTGCTTCACACATTTTGAAAATTTCAATTATTTTTAATTATAATTTTGATTTCTACAGTCTTTTGGATACTCACTCTGGAACCAATGAAGTGTCTATACACAAAACTCCTAAAAATAGGCATGGTCTTAAAGGTCTTAAAATCAAGGGTGTCAATCTTGCAAAGACTTATGCATGCTTTTAGCTTTATGTATCATGAATAAAGCTAGGTTTATGCTGTAATGTTCTGTGAACATAACTATGTCATCTAGGAAGGGGAGGAAAAAAAAAAAAAAGAATTCCCAGCTAACATTGATGGTAGAATAACTCATACTGTAGACTCAACTCTCCTGACAGAGCTCAACATATATCATGTGAGAACATGTCACAGTTATGCGTATAGAAAAACTCCTCTGTCAGCTGCTGCTGAATTTCCATTTGGAAGTGTTGGCAACATGCTGTTAACAATTTTATTTCACATTTGCTTTCAATTAATAGAAATACAAAAAGAAAAAATTCATTGTATAATGATTTTTTTTGAGTTTTTTTTTTTTTACATTTGAGGTTCACTGCATGAAAATAAATGCCACTTAAAAATAACTTAGCCTTAGCATTTATGAAAAGTGAACAATTTTAACAATCAGCAGTAATTTTGATAATTTTCAATGTAATTTCCACAGAGTGATCAACACCAGTGTGACTAATCATTAACTAGATACTGCAGTTTCACATATTTCTATGCAATATATATTTTTTTCTTWTTTGATAAAAACTCATCAATGATAGACTTTTTATTTGTAGATATTCCCTTTAAAGTATTATGAATACCTATCACTGCCTGCAAACACAGTAATTATATATATACATATATATGTGTATATATAATTTTCTCAGAAGTGGCTTATAAATAGCACGCAGACAAAAATAGTACTTGATGAATAGGAATTTACTGCAATAAGATACCCCCCCCCAATTAATATAAATACTAGATTCCTCATGTTACTAGGCAGGAGTTTCTCTTAAGCAAAGAGTTCTTGAAAATTTCTATCTGACCTAACTCCACCAGAAAAAGTGTATGTCCAAGTGTATGGACATCAGTATCTATATTTTCCTACTTAGTTGATTAGTGGCTGGTCTCTCTATCAGTATTTGAGTTTATCCTATTTTGTTCTGTATATGTTCCTATTCTCATATAATCATAGATTCTGGGGAACTTATTGGGAATACTCTCTAGGGGAAATATTAGAAACACTCCAACTATTTGTCAGGGATGTTTCTCTTTTTTTTCCTCTGCTCTGCTCTGCTCTCCTTCCCATGTGAAAGCGACAAGCAGGTTTTTATTTATTTATTTTAATATATATATGTATATATGTTTATTTATTTATTTATTCACATTCTTCTATGAGAAATAATTTATATAACAATGAGCCTTATATGTGTGAAGATTTAGTAGGAAGACTGTTAAAGCTGCAGAACCATGTGGAACTTTGCTGCAGTTTTGGAATGCTCTGGAATAAACTGTTCTACATAGATATATCTGATATTTTAGTACTTAACTCTTTTTATGGTACTTGCAACTTCATGTTCATGGCCAACTGTTACAGAAGTTATAGACAGAAAATCTTTACCTCAACTAAATGCACATAGAAATACTGAATTAGTAAAATATACAAGTGGCATGTTTTCTTTTTTTAAAAAAAAAAAAAAAAAAAAAAAGAAATCTGTCAAAGACAATAATGTTAGCAGGAGCTATCAAGCACCTGATTGGCCTAGGACATCATCAGCTAAGGATAAAGGTCTTTGGTCAAATTTTCATAGAATATGTATTCACTTTTCCAGAAATGTCTTAAATCCAAGTATATAGAGGATGATTTATTAAAAAATGTAGAGGCAGGCACAAGAATTACTCATACAAAAGGATACAAAAGGACTCATCCTGAAAGACATGGTTGTCTGTATATATATGCATATACTTGCAAGAGCAAGTTCTTAGATTTTTGCTTCAGAATATTTGTTTTCCTATTTATTTGCATTGCAAATATCTATGTATCAATGCATTTATCTACCATTTTACCCTTTCCCTATATGTTTTTAAATATTTAAATTGCAAACCAGAAATGAACAAAAAACCCTCAACTCTTAGGATCACCCTAATACAGGTCAGCCACATTCTGGAGCATTTAAGCTTCTTATAAACCCCCAGCAAGGCAAAATTGAAGCTCTTTTCTGAGATGGTATCTCAACCGTATTTTGATCTTGCTGCTGCCAGTGTATACCCTCAAGAACTATGTAATACTTGCTTATATGAGATGCACCTTTTATATATATATAAAAAGTAATGGTCTCACGATAGCCTCTGTTTTAAGCTGCTTTACTGCAGCGATAGGGTGCCCTGGTGGAACCCAGGAGGGAGATTTTCAGTGTCAATAATTGAAAGAAATAATAACAACCTCTACGCATCTGCTCACTCAGTGATTTGAGCACATAGTAGCTGTCCTGAAATTGTCCTGGTTGGTTGCAGTCCAACAGCATTGCTTGCAATTGCAGTTGTTACTATTGCCATAATTACTATGGGGTGAACTTCACTCTGATGGAGAGGACAACAGAAGGTCAATTTGTCTCTAAAACCCTAGATCAGCGCTTTTTGACAATGTTAAGGGAGRTGTAAACTGTTCACTACTTTTGTGCTTTCTCCTTACATAGAATTGAACGTAGCCCATATTAAGGATTTTCTAGCATTTTTAGTTGATAAAAATCCCTTATTCCTTCCCCCTCCCCCGGAAGAACAAATCAATGAACACAACTTGCACTCTGTACAAGTCTATTTGAAAAGAAATATATATATATATATATATATATATATACACATACACTACAAGAGAACTAAATCAGAGTTAAACTTGGCTCTGACCATATATGAGAGAACAACTAACAGAAATAAAGCAAAGACAACTATGAAAGCAAGACACAATCCATAAATTCTGAACAATTTCAGTCTCAAACCCATCAAAACAATAGCTTGAAGATTTCATTGAACCCACTGAAGAAGGGAAAATAGACAAAGCAAATTCCAGATACATCGATTTAACTATCTCAATGTTACCTGAGAGACTATATTCCCAGATCACGGACCACAAGAAGAATAAAGAGAAAGAAAAAGTAATTGGGAAGGAAATACAGATAAAAGATTATTACTAATATTGGATGTAAATGCATAAYTTACAGAGAACAAGTAGAAAGTTAATGTTACTCCAAATGATACAGTAGGCAAGTACAAATCCAGACTCCACTTTATCTAATCCTCCCATTATGTAAGGCATACTGTTGAAAACATTGTTTTTTTCAGTATTTAGTGAATGTATAATTTATTCTACACAGTAGCTTTTCCAAACAAGAAATGTCCTACACATACAGAAATTCTTTATAGGTCAATGGTACTGAGTTTATCCATCTATATTTCARAATGTATTTTATGTGTGGTATTGCAGTTGCCATTCATTTTATTTCCTGAGGCATACTCAAAAGTGATATGGCATTGAACTGATATTGAAAAGAATATTTGGATATCTGCTGTGCTTTCCATTGTCTACCCTGCTTTAATGTTTTGAGTGTGACACCAAATTGAATGACTAGAATCATATTTAGTTTCTATAAACTTCAAGTGCTTCCCTTCATTGAATGTTTCAGTTTATTGAGCTGACCAACAAGCCCAATATAGGATTTTGCACTGTATGTGTTGCAGTTTAAAACTTTTTTTTTTTTTTTTTTTTTTATTTTAGTTTTTTTTTTTTTTTTTTTTTTTTTTTTTTTTTC
>NW_028186701.1:2461446-2509163 GCF_003343005.1 Rhea americana
ATTTAGAAAGTGTACAAAAATTATCAAACAAACTTTTATAGATTTTCCCTTACAGGTATGCTTCATACATGCATTATTTTAGACAGGTTATAATCTCATGAATAGTTAAGGAATTAGATACCAAGAAGTCCCTGATTCTGGAGAGTTTGAAGAACAGCTTAGGTAACCATTTGCCAGGTTGTCACTTTGTGCATCAGTCTTGTTTCGGCTGCATCTCTGAGGAACTAAAAATCCTCCAGGGATTCTATAAGAACCTCCCAAGTAAATGGCTTTGGCGTTTTTCTGTGATCATGTTCACAAACAGCTCAGCTTACCGAATTTCAGAAGTGGTTGATTTTCCATGTGGTTTTTTGATAGCTCTGGGTTTTAGTCATATTGCACTTGAAACAGGAAATGGAAACTATGTTTTGATGGCCTTTCAGTCAGCTGGAGCAAGTTGCTTCTCACTCTTCGTAGAAAGAAAGAAATAGGACAAAAGAGGAGGATCGCTATGTAGGGTACAYTTCGGTATTGGCAGGGCTGTTGTCCTTATGACAGGCAACTTTACTATCATATTCGTTATACAAAGATTAGGCTATGGCAAATTGGCCATGTAGCCTGTGAAGCAGCCCTGTCAAGCTTACATAGAATTTGCAGAGTGAAAAGGGCAAGAATATGAATCTTTCCCCCCCCCCTTTTTTTCCCAGCCAGTTCTATATGACTCTGTGATTCCTTTAAGAAGCATTTCTTAAGCCATCCAGGAAGAAGTGTGTGTGTGGGGGGAGAACGGTCAAGTACTCTTCTGATGGCTAATAAGTCTCCAGAGCATGAGCAGGGAAAAGAAGAATGGATAAAGTGCTTCTCGCTGTCTCCTTAGTCTGCTGAAGTTTCTAGAAGAAGAAACACTGTGTTTATCAGTGAGTTGGAGACTGTGGCCCAAGGCAAATCACTATCTCTGTCTGATCATTACCAYAGCCCTGCTTTAGGCTTCAAATGCAGCATCTGTAAGCTATGAATAGCATCATTGGCCTTCATGTATATCTATAAAGTTTAAACTGTGCATTTAAACTGCTAAATTATGAGCTGCAGAACTTTAAGTAGTGCCATCTTAGCTCCTAATACCATCTTGTATGAGAGTGTAAGAGGTAGTGTGGTATTCAAGCAATTAAGTTTATTTATAATTGGAAAACAATTCAGAATCATTTCCTCAATGCAGTGATGTGCAATGTTTGAGATTATAAATCAGCAGTTATCATATCACATCCAATGAATTATGATTTTTTACTGACAAAGAAATAGTTTTCTAATTGGCTACAATTTTATACATAAGTGTTGCATATTCAAGTAACATTTAAGTGTTTCCCCTTAAGTGTCTGTTTAGATAAGAATTAGAGACTTAAAGTATGTATTCTGGTTGATTTCTATATTGGCTGTAATAAATCAGTTTTCTAAAAAATGAATATACTGCAGTAATTTGTGAAATCAGTTAAAAGCATAGGAAAAAACCTCAACCGTGAGCCCTTGAATAATACAGACCTGGACAGTCATGATTCTGATAAATGTATTTACATTTTTTATATCCACCTTTTATTCTTTTCCTGATGAGAATCCCACAGATAACATCAAATAGACACACACAAACACATACATACACACCAACACATGCACACATGCAAACACACATATATATACACATATGAGAGAGAGAGAGAGAGAGAGAGAGAGAGAGAGAAAAGCTTCAGGGGATTTTGCTCAGAAGTTAATTTCTTGGAACAAAAGGAATATATACATATATATATATATATATATATATATATATATGCACACACGCACACACACATATATATATAAATATACAGGGATATATATATATCTTATTAGTGTTATATATTTGTTCTATATATAATAATAGCTGTGGCACTCATGCAAAAAAATTTCCCTGCAGATTTCATTGCAAAGCTCCTGCCACCTTCACAGACAGACCCTCCTGTTATTCAGAATGTCCTGTTAGAAGGTATGAATTCGGTAAACATGGGTGTATATGCAGTTCCTCCTGTGAATTTTACCTTGACTCTGCAGTCAAGGAATGCAAACTTACTACACAACATGGATATATATTATATGAACGTGTTTCTGCTTTTTAACTAATGCAAGTCTCTCTACTCATATCCTGGCCAGTCCTTCCACATTCAGTTACTGAGAAATTCTCGTTAGGAGTTATATGAGTACTGAGAATGATATTGGTCTGCTAAAATGATACTACTACATCTAAAAAGTATTTTGGGAGTAAAAATGGTCTTAGTACTTACCAAAGTGCAATCAGTTACTTCCAAGATATCAGGAAAGCTCACTTGGACATAGGAAACTATTGTAGAGAGTTTTCATGACCTACCTGGCAATTCTCAGCAGAGAGGGAAAGCAGCTGAAAACACTGGAAGAGACTATTATTTGGCTCCTACCAGAAGGAATACACCTGCTATTTATTACATAGACTTGATCTGTTAAATCCCCGCTGGTTTCTTAATGTGTGAAGCAACTACARTTGGGAGGGGAGAGGAGTATATGTGTGTTTTCCTTTTCTTTTTGCTTTAATATGACAAAATTTTAATTTTATTTGACCCCTCCACAGTCAAAAATTCTTTCTCTTAAGACCGAATTATAATAGCCTCCATATGAGACTGCAGCATTAGACAATTTGAGAGAAAATTTAGTGYTGTATGCAGACAATTGTTATTAGCAGTATTTCACCAAAAAAGCACATTGTATTTGTACTATGTAATCTATATGCTTAACCTTTACTTAGGTACTGGTTTAAATCTTTTCAGTATTTGGAAGTCAGTGATGTAAGAACTAGACTTCCCGCTCTGCAGCGCCGACACGGTAGCCATAAATGGAGGAGGCTGAGGTGGAATTTCAGGCTGAGTTTATATGGGAAGGATTAACAGAAAGCAGTTTCTGTGCAGCAGCCTTTATCTGTGGAAACACTGTGTATCCCTGGCTTGCCACAGGAAGGATCTGTAGATCTTAGGGCCATGTTAAATTTGTCTTGGTTGTTTTGAGTAAACCCCGTGCTGAAAAAAAGTTTGAATTAGACTGTTGTGGAATTTCACTTCATTTGTTTCATTGACAAATTTACTAGTTAGGCTCTATGGGCTTTATCCTACAAGTATTTTTGCCCTGGTCAATTTTATTCATATAAACAATTTCAAAGACTTGATTTCAGTTGTTTTTGTGCATAATGAGAGTCATATACAAGTGACTGGCCTACAGTTCTGATTAAAAAAGAGTCTTTAAAATATACTAAAAATTAGTTCCTAAGCATAGTGCGTCCATATAAGAAATCCTCAGATAAGCTRTCCGTTGCCCTTCTGTTTATTTCAGTAGCAAGTGTATTCTTGTATTTCAAAATAAGATAATTCAGGACACAGAGATTTCACATATTTACAAATAAATACAAGCAAAACAAAGCAGAATAACCCTTTGCCCCTTTGTGAACTTTGTGTAATACTTCGAAGCGAAAAGCCTTCTTCCCACAATTCCCTCCCCCGGCTTGTGGGAAAAACCTATTCAGAAGGTCAACAAATACCTTCATCATGAAACCAATGTCCTTCTTAAATGGAAGATTGATTCAAATACTAAAGTTCCTTAAGCTTGTTCATTAACTAGAGATTATGTTGAATGGACTGAGTATCTCCCTTGACCTTACTTAAGCAGCAGAGTGCAAAGAGGGGAGTGCTTTCCAGCACCAAACCCAGACCATTGCTAAAAAGCAATTTTGTATTCTCAGTCCACACACTATACCAGTTACGTGGAAGGATGACACTTAGAGGGACCTCCACTGCTCCTCCTTTTCTCCCTACATCCTAATTCCAATGAAAAGAGAATCAAGCTGAATATTCCCAATAGAAGCCGGTACATGCCATAAAGCTACCTACTCTGGGCAACCAGGTCACTAAGATGTGCCTTGGTAGGTAAATGTGCGAGTGTAGTTCTGCMGAACATAGTCTCCCTCCCTATCTAGTACGTTATCATCTTATATTCAGATGTACTATTGTAATGTAATGAAGTCCCTTGTGGTAAATGTCAATCAATACCTATCCCAAGGTTAAAGTACAATTTCTAGTTATGTGATAGGAATTCAAAGCATACCATCAATGCACCTCCATTTTGTTTAGTGCTTTTCTCAGTGTCTTCAGRTGGACATTTTTGAGTCACAGTGAAACTTAGTGTGAATTTACTGTGTAACACAAAACCCTATCAGCTGTCACCATGTATGCATGTGTGTGTATGTACCTGTTTTACAGCCTCCAGAGGAGTGTGGCGTTTGGATTAAGTAGATTGGAGAGTTGCTACTCCAATAGACTGAGTGACTGATTTATTGCAAACAGTTGTTAAAATATTTGTGCTAATTRGAAAGTGCATGACACTTCATACTTCTACTGTGCTTCTTTGCATTGCTTCTCATAACTCACCTGTAGTTTAACTGCATGCAGAGATGACTAATGAAAAAGGGGAGATGAGGTCTTCAGAGCCAGATGCCACTTTAAAGGACAATCATTCTGGATTTAACACTCTAGCTATATTAAGACCACATGTATATTTGTGTGTACATATATACATAAATACAATTTTGTCTTATTGTATGGTAAGTGCTTACTTGGCTGTATATGTGTACAGGTTCAAAGAGAAGTCATGGACCATTCGTAGGATTTTGACTGATTTAACCTGAATTACAGGAATTCCTTTGAAATTAATAAGTGCCTGGGCTTCAAGTAAAATGTGTTCATGCTCATGTCAGGTAATGGCTTGTACAAATTACTGTGTAAAGCACGGAATAAATTTGAATTCTGATGACAGAAAAMTGCAGCTCCACTTCAGCAGTGAGTGGATACATCTGTAATTGCCTTTGCTCAGCTGAATCCTGTTTTTGCAGAGGGGATAAATGCAGGGTCAAATTCTAAACTAGCCTCACTAGTATAGTTTGAACAAGTCAGAACATATTTAAGTCAATGATAAGTAGTTTCTTTTGACATTATGTGAGTCTTTATTGCAAGGCCAACTATACCATATGTATATACAAGTGCCCTAGGGCACTTTATAGGGCACATGGTCTAAAGACATGTTGTTAGAATCACACTGAGATTGCCACAGCCTATCCCAGGAAACCATCTTACTGGAAAATAACCAGTGACGGAATTACACTATCACATTATACCTATCAGTCTCAATTTATTTGCTTTGCCAGGTGCATCCACAAGTGAGAAATGAATATTTTATTTACATATGTTAAAGGTCACCCTATGTATTTCTTTTCCCTCAAATGGCTATAAATTTGCTGAATGCTCTTACATGAACTAAAATTGGACAACAAATGGACTCTCTGAAGTAACCAAAGATTGTGCACCCAATTCCTAACTCTGTATCTTGATTTCTAAAAATAATTTACTTTCTGTGATGGTAATGACATTAGGAGAAAATATCCAGACAGGCCGTACAACGTATCATTCATGCACACCCACCTATAAATACTCTCTTCATTGTGTTGTGGATGAGTATAGATACACATATATAGAAAAAACCTACAATTAAAAATCCAGTTAGAAATGTGCTTGTTTACTTTGCTCACAAATTACTAAATTACTCCTCAGCARTAATCTAACCAAGAAATTTGGGGCCCAATGAGAATAAAAATAAATCCTATTATTTCTGATGAAGTCATAGAGACCATTTAAAGAAATAACAGGCACAGAAGCTTGATTTTCTTTCCAGAAAGTTGACAGTGTTATATCACTGTGATACCAAGGTAAGGGAGAATGAAGAAACAATAATTTCCATCTGAGATAGTGCAAGGTCTTCAGTATCAATTCTTACATCACTGCTTTGAGGCCAATACACATTATTCTTCACACTCTAAACACAGCAAATAGGGACACGGAAAGATTAATTGGCTCAAGACTGTGAAACCAGTTTGTGGCAGAACGGTGAATAAACTCCAAGAGCTCTAATTTCTAGTTGTCTGTTCTGATCTCTGGATCTCAAGAATAAAATATCTTGATGTATATTTAGATGTCAATACTCTTGAGCTTTTGAGTATGTGTTATACCTTGTCACAGTTGTCAGTTTGTGGATTGATTTTTTTTTTCACTAACAATACAAGGAATTCGACAGTGATCCCTGAAATTTCAGGCTTCAGTTCAGCAAAACTGAGCTCTGAAAATCTAAACGATTATGCACATGAATTAACAATTATGTTAAAACTGAGATTTGGTACACATAGAAAAGTTTTTTCATAAACCTACCTGTTTTCAGGATCAAAGCCTTAAGACTTAACATGAAAGGGAAAGTCTCTTAGAATTCATTTGATCTTGCAGTGAATTGTCAGGCTTCTCAAGTCTTGTTCATAGGGGGTCTCCTGGAGGGTGTAAGCATATGCTGTATCAGGAGTCGTCTCCAAATAGCTGCCTTTTTCTYGCATTTATAAGGCCCTAACCACTGCCACTGTTACTGAATGAACTATACRGTAAAATTAATATTGTGCAGTATGCTGAATAATGACACTATTTTAATTTGTATATTGTTTACTGGCAACAATCCATGACAGTATTAACTGCTAACATCATTACTGACTTTCTCAAACTGACAATGATTGATATTTCGTGGTAARCTGATAGAGAATTATTATACTGTCCACACCAACGAGCTCTATGCTCAATAAAGTTAACAGTGTAACATTTTTGAAGATCCTGTAGGAAAGGGGATGTGTGCATAAACCTGCTTTTCAGTTATGTGTATTAGGACCACCTTTTCATCTCATCTTTCATCCTCAGAACTTAGAAAACTGGCTGTATTCTTRTTATTAATTCTCAGCCTATTAGGCTCAATATTCCTTAGTCACTTATGTATAGAAGTGTTACAGGTAAAACCTATCTGAAAGCCTCACTCAGCRAAATGAGACCTTGACTATATCTGTCTTCCTAGCTCTGGCAGACTAGATTTGTTATGAGCTGAAACACAGAGAAGTGATAGAGTAACTTGTTATATAACTGTTGGTAACTGCAGCTGGGAGACAGATAGAAAGCCCAGTGACAASCATTATTTGGCCTTAAATATGGAGAAAATCAAAGAGATTGGCTCTGACTACATGATTAACAAGTCCATTGGCATCTTATGATCACAATCTCCTACAGAAAGTAATAAATAGATGAGATACTTGCTCCTCTGGGGTGGTGAGTAGCAAATCCACTGACATCCAGCACTGTGCAGAAGGCCAAGGCTGAGGTGGCACTGCAATGCAAGGAAGCCAGACTGCCTCCAGCACGATGCCTCGAAGGGTTGCAGTGAGTGTCCAGTTCCCTTGGGTCCATAGGGTTGGTCTAAAGTGAATGGGAGAGGTAGAGGGTCTTCTGCAGCGCTAGTGATTTGTGCCTATGTGTTGTAGATGGGAACTGTTGGAGTAGAGATTGCTGCCCACCCACTGTGCCTGTCCTGCTAATTAAATAAATTTTAAGCTATGCAAGTTGTGGGGTTTGGCCCTTGCAGCTGCACCACCTAGATTCCCCTGTGACAAGAAATTAGAGAGGAAAGATACTTTAAAAACTGTATGAATATGATGCCATGGCCAGAGTACAAACACTTTGAAGATAACACTAGCATTCAATATTGCTATACCAGAAGATCTCCAGAATTTCACGAGATCCTCTGTCTCTCTATGTTATGTGTGAAATCTTCCTCTACAGTACATTATCTCCTTGTTGAGTTGCTATTCACAAAAACAGAATTTAGTATCAGATAAACAGGAATACAGTGTCAAATACATATACTAAATAGATAATTATTAAGTAGTTAAAAAATTTCAAAATAAATAATAAAATTATATCAAATCACATATGCTTTTACTCATTATGCATATTTACCTAGCAGCTGAAAAAGGTACTTGTCAGTGTTGGATGCTCTTCCTTTTAGCAGTTGGTTCCAAGAGTTACTGTGATTTAAAGGACTGTTAGCTTGTGATACAGATTTTTCTTGGTTACAGTTACCTAGGTAAAATTTTTATCAGACACTAATAGTAGGTGACTGTTTCACAGCTTTTAATGCTTCTGCTTTGYCATTCTGATTTATGTTTTTCATATCGTATTTTGGTAATTCTGTGTAGCGTGGATCTACCATACTGCAGATTTTCTAAGTTATATCAGTTTCATTCTTTCAGTCTGATCTTGGTATATTTAGAACTGAATATTAAACATGTTGGAAAACTTAAATGAATGAAATTTCATCATATCTTACATTCTTACTGTAACTCATTTTAAATATCTTAAAGTTATTTCAGAGAAAAACATATCTTTGAAAACTTAACACTTTTAATGTAACAGAAAAGGAGGTGGACAAGATAGAAACAAGAAGTTACGTTTAGTGGCACTGAAGACAAATTGTATAATAAGAAATCCCTATATTCCATTGCCATATTCATTTATCTTTGAGAGATACATTTCAAAACAGAAAGGGAAGTAATATTGTTCACCTTTTCTATAGAAAAAGGAGTTGAAAAAGAAGTTAAAGACCACAAAAAAGAAGAAGAAGAAGAAGAAGAAGAAGGGAAAGAGAAAAGGAAARGGAAAGGGAAAGGGAAGAAAAAATCATTAAAGATTACAGGTCTGTTTCTCCTCTGTTTGCTACTGTACAGCAGATGAGATACCGACGAGAATGCTTTGAATCTTACTTTTTACAGTATGCAGTTTATTTCTTCAGGTGTTGACTTCTTACAGTATTCTAATAGCAGAAGTATGTACTCTTTTCTCTAAAATCCTTAGAGGAATTGATTTCTTACTTAGAATGGAGTGATTTCTTCCCACCGTGTGAGGAAATAGCAACCCTGGTAATGAAAAACTGCAAAGGAGCTGTTATAGGTGGCTATATGTATATGTGTGTAGCTATATGTATATATGTTTATATGTATATATGTTTATATATTTATATGTAGTTACACTTATATAGATGAGACAAATACTACTGAAAAAATCTGATTGTCAGCACTGGATTACTCTTTACTCTTTTGTCTTTTTATGAAGGAAGTGTTTTGGGTGTAACATGCTAATGTTGAAAATTTTTGATTGGCTTATGCTATAATATCCCTTTCCTAGTGAGATTTTCAGTTCTCAGGGTGGTTTCATGGAGGAGCAGTTCAGCAAATATATTGAAGATAGACGTATTTATTTATGTGACAACTCATCTTAAACACTATGCTGCAGTAAAGAAGAAATAGATGTTCCGTGCAGTTAGTTTCACACAAAGCAACTTCTTGACTATAAATGGCAGCAACAGAGAGACTGAACTCTTACAGTGTAACACAACGAAGCCATTACTGTTGMCTATTTACTATTTATGATGTGCTAGAGATCTAGATATCCATTCAGAGTCAGTCCCCAGTTGGACATGTATACTATAGACAGATAAGAAGAGAGGATTCCTGGCTCTATGAGCTTTACACATAATTACTTTACAAAACCTGATCTCTTTGACAAGAGCAAGTCTGCTAATTTCTCAAGATAAGATGCGGACATAGAGTACATTTTGCAGGAATCCTGAGTATGAGTTTATCAGTGTAGCAGTTATGTTAATACTATAATATGTTATAAGGGTTTAAAACTGACAATTTTCAGTTTGAATATCTCCAATATTCAACACCTCATTTTAACCTTAACTAAGAAATTAAACAGAAAATGGWCAGAAGGTTACAGATGAATCTGAAATTTTTAACAAGGATATCTCAAATTTGAACATCTGTCCTACAGCAAGACACCCTATTAACTTATCTCTTATACATATGAAATTAAAATTTAAGCTTGAGATTAAATTGTGGCTACATGGATCTAAAAATAGCGCTCCATTACTGCTTTTAGTGAAGGCAAAGTTTTAAGGTTTCACATAGAATTCCCTGAAATTATTGCAAAACATTTTTTTTTCACTGGGGGGTGTGAATTATGTCGAGCATGATTATGCCCTCATTCATGCAGCCTGCTTCACTCTTCAGCTCTGGAAGAATATTGATTTCCATTGTTCTGATGAAGGCTGGATTAACTGACTGAGCAGAAGAATAACTGGGGCTATGAACTGGAGAAAAAACATTTCATCCTCCTTAACAGGCCCTTATTTGCACACGTGCACATTACTTTAAGGTAATTTTTGGATGCTCCTCGTAATGCTGTCCTTGAAATCTCATTTCAAGTGTTTGGACATGATCAAATAGCTTAGCCTACAGGAGGTCAATTATCACCTGCAAAACATGCAGTGTTTCCTTAACATCTCATTGATCTTTTTCACCRGTAGAAAGCAGTCCACATAATATGAATAGCTAAATATACTTTTATCACACATAAATCTTTCATTGCTTGTACAATGTAACAGTAATTTGATAATCAACTTCCTAACTATTTGTTTACCAACAAAAAATAAACTAGTCTTTCTAAACATACAGCCTTTATTCAAAGCTTCCAAACACTTTTCCCCATATGTGTTCTCTTTCACCAAGTAAAAGTGATATTATCACAGTCAAATTATCCTAGTCCAAACTGTGTATACACATAGAAAGCTAYCAGCCAATGAAGTAATCAACAAAAGCCATTCCCACTCAATCAGCACAGAAACTTCAAGTGCAATGTAAAAGATCTATATTTTCTGCTATATTCACTCCTATTCCAAGGACTATCATTCATGATATTTAAAGTAGATATGTAGATCAAAACAAATGTTTAGCTATATGATTARAGGTTCCCAATAACATCACATAGAAATACATTCAGAGACTAAACATTTACAAACTAAAAAGGACAAGTAGATAGTGTGGTCTAGGGAATTCTGTAAACTGTGGTCTAAAAAGAAAAGATCAACTTTGYTCTTACTGAAAAAGTTTTATGTTAGTTGGGATATATGTCCATGCCACCTACAGATGATGGAAAAAACTAGTAGTTAYTTTACTCAAATGTGCTACTATGATATGCAGTCTTTTACAGTGATTCAAATAATTTAGAGCCAAAGCCAGGCAGTAATTGAGAGTAATGCTTTCCCAAAGAACAACAGAGCTAGYTGTTATATTCTTAAGAGTTTATAAGATCCAGCCTTAGAAAGGCAAAATGACAGTTACTTATTCTGGAAATAAACATTTCCAGACACTAGAGGTAGTATCTTTTTAAAAAAAATCTCTGCAGTTAATTAAGCTTTTTGGAATTATATCATTCAGATCAACAAAACTAGACCACTGCTTAAGCATGCTAAACTCAGAAGCTTCAGATTCAAGTTATTTCCATTTCYTGTTTTTTGCTTTGTTTTATGTTTAACTGAAAATGAATCTGATTAAACGTTTTCACTTTTTTTTCAGTCACAGATTCTAGATAGTGTAATTTTAAAGATTTGTTCATTGTTTCATTTAATGCCACTCAGGTTTTCATCTAATTTGTTTTATTGCTACATGTTGTATATGTCATAAATATATATATATATATAAATATGTATGTGTGTGTGTGTTTGTGTATGAATATATATATACAGCGTTCAAATATAAGTGTTCAAATCGATCATCTGTATTTGTATTGGATTTTTTTTTAATAGTGACTAAACAGTGAAAAATGTTACTTTAGCTACATGTTACTCTCAGTACATACTCCACTTAAAAGACTCTCCTAAGGGCAAGAGCCATTACTATTCAAACCTTTTAATGAGCTCAGACAGTCTCTTAATGGTATGTTTTCCTAATGAGTAGTTGCACTGTGCCCTCAAAACCTAGATGGTTATACTTTTTTTTTTTTTTTTTTTTTTTTTTGAGTGCATAGGAAATGTGAGATAGTTCTGAGAGCATTTGTAGTCTTTTCTGCTGTTTCTTCATGCACTTTCAAGTTTTGTTTCCATATGCTTTAAGCCTGATATAGTGCATCCTTGCATAGTAGTCATGATAGGTATGACTGGGAAAGGGATAATGAAGCCATAATACCTGACAGGATATGAGTWATGCTGCGATAATTCACATTTTGTGTGTTGTTAATGTGTCTATGTGCCATCAAACTGCAAAATTTGAGCTATGGGAATGTAGCTCACACATTTATGCATGTTATCAGGATTTGAAATGGTTTTGTATGAAAATAATTCAAATAAAAATGCCCAAATATTTCTAGAGAAATTATTATTCTAAGTAATTATTATGACTATCCTATTTTTCCACCAATTGAAAACCCCAATGAACCTGATTCGACACTACAGAAATCAATGAGCAGTTTACCATCAGTATCAATGGATACAGAATCAGACAGATTTACCTGGAAGGAGTGGCTGATMCACCTGAGGGCTGTGCTGCCATTCAGAGAGACCTGGACAGGCTGGAGAGTTGGGCAGAGAGGAACCTCCTGAGGTTCAACAAGGACGAGTGCAGAGTCCTGCACCTAGGGAGAAATAACCCTAGGCACCAGTRCAAGCTGGGGGCTGACCTTCTGGAGAGCAGCTCTGCAAGAAGGACCTGGGAGTGCTGGTGGATGACAAGGTGGACATGAGCTAGCAATGTGCCCTTGTGGCCAAGAAGGCCAGTGGTCTCCTGGAGTGCATTAGGAAGAGTGTTGCCAGGAGGTAGAGGGAGGTGATCCTGCCCCTTTACTCAACCCTGGGGAGGCCTCATCTYGAGTCCTGTGTCCAGGTCTGGGCTTCCCACTACAAGAGAGGCATGGAGCTCCTGGAGAGAGTCCAGCACAGGGCTACAAAGATGATCAGAGGGCTGGAGCATCTGCCCTATGAGGAACGGCTGCGAGAGCTGGGCCTCTTCAGCCTGGGGAGGAGAAGACTGAGGGGGGATCTTATCAATGTGTACAAGTACCTGAAGGGAGGGTGTCAAGGGGACGGGGACAAACTCTTTTCAGTTGTCCCATGCGACAGGACAAGAGGCAGTGGGCAGAAATTGAAGCACAGGCAGTTCCGCCTGAGCGTGAGGGGGAATTTCTTCCCTGTGAGAGTGACGGAGCCCTGGCACAGGTTGCCCMGAGAGGTGGTGGAGTCTCCTTCTCTGGAGATCTTCAAGGCCTGCCTGGATGCCACCCTGTCTAACATGCTCTAGGTGACCCTGCTTTGGGAGGGTGGGTTGGACTGGATGATCTCCAGAGGTCCCTTCCAGCCTTACTGATTCTGCTGTGATTCTATGATTCTACTTCACTGGGATTTTCATGAAAAAAGACTAAAGGATTTATTCTTAATTCACTGAAACTGATATCAAATTGGAATAAAAAAGAAAGAAAGAAGTCTATTTCCCAGCACAAGTTACCTTAATAAATTGTTCAAGACATACTACAGGCGTTAGCTGAAACGTCAGCATTGAATACATAAATTCTTCCACCTCCTTCCTGCTTAGTAGCAATGTTCAACTGTACTTCAGAGGTGGCTTGCCTTCTGAAGTTTTAATACTTCTAATTTACTTTCTGAAGTGAAAGTAAAATTTGAAAGCAAAATTCTGAAGGATTTGTTGCCTGTAGTGAATGAAATGGAGGAAGAACACACTGCATTTGTCTTTGAAACAAGTTGTAGATGAAGCACAGATGATTGTGGGGAGCTGAATTTCAAARGTAGACAGTTCTATTTCTGTCCCATCTGGATGTTGTATGTTATAGAACTTTAAAGTCAGCAGGGATGCTTTCAAGTTAAGTTTTGGCAAATAAAAAGTTAAATTAGGGTCACAACTGACTCTGAGTTTGACTTTTTAAGTACAAGTGCTACTTGAAAGTAGTCTGTATTCTTTTCAMCAAGTCACAAACACAGCTGGCAGTTTTGGCCGCCTTCAACCTTTTTCCCTTAGATATTAGTTTAATAGGAAAACAGTTCCTCATATCAGACTGTTCTGGCAGCATATTAAATTCTGTAACCAAGGAAACTATCAAATATGTTGGATGAGTTTGTTATGAAGAAGTTCAAAAATCTAAGTTTCTTCTAGAATTTTAAATTCAAGCAAATAACTCAAGTACTCTTTAGGGTATTTCTTATAARCATGCTTTCTGCCTTTTTAAAAATTATTATTATTTATTTATTTAATGCGGCCATCCATTGCACAGCACATAAAACATGAACTAACATCTTTCTCTTATGCTAACTGTAGTTCTTTATGTTTTTCTTGACAGCTTTCCTTTTCTTTTTGCTTCCTGTTGGAAATATAAGATGTCCTCAAGATTGTCCTACAACAAAATAAACCTCAGAATACGGTGGCTCTGAAAACCTGGGAAATTATGCACAGACATTTGTCTGCATGTTCGAACGAGTWCTAAGTATACAGAACACACCAATGTGGATATTAAACATCTCCACTAAGAAATAAAACAAAATTCTCAAACTTTCAAAACTATTTTAAACTACAGTAGGCATTACTTAAGGAATATTTTTTTAGAAGACTGAGAAGTGATTATCTGAATCTGCTCTGTCTGGAGTCTTTCCATTGATTGCAATGGGAGTTCAGCTAAGCCCTTAATACACAACATTTTCTTTCATAGAAGAGCATCTTCAATTGGATCATTTAATCTATTCTCACACTAATTTAAGGTTATTTCCCTATGGTAAATGTACTGGCTAGTTTAGTTTGAAATATCATAAAAAGTTGTCACCTGTTCTGAAATTCTCCTTGGGACTGTTTCCAAGCTTAATAGATTCGAATGCACCAATTTTATCATTTTATTGAGTTGTTTTGTCCAAAAAGAAAAAAAAAATCCCTCAGGTTTGACTCATATTCTTTATACATCTATTCTGCTTGCAATTCTACTATCTTCCAGCTAGTTATAATTTCTTTATACATGTTCCATTACTTAATGAAATAGAAATTGGATTTAACAGATCCTAACTACTTATCCATCTTTCTTTTTTCACAAGATCAATATCAGACTGGCTTCTCATACGGGTTCTTCTTTTTCATAATTTTCCAAAAACAACCACTACCACTGCTTACTTAGTGATTGAGCTGTGATTCCTCAAGCACATATGGAGATGTAATTGGCTTACCTKTTTTTACCTGCAAAACAATGTGGCTGATAGTGTCATAATTATCTCCTATAATCAAGATTTATAATTAATGGATTAAAAATAAACAATATACTTGTATATTTCTAGTCATTCTAATCTTCCAAAAAATTTAAAACTAACTTTGGAAGCTAAGGCAAGTATATCTGGTAAAATACTTCCAGGAAACAGCATAGTTTATCTGAAGTTGCCTTTTTAAGAGATTAAGATCTTGGTCATCATATCAGTTAGGAGGACATATCTAAAACATACTTCCTGAGTCATCAAATCACCTGTAATACATGCTGTAATATCCTATAATCTCTTTTACAATTCAGGCTTTATCTKAAAGATACATGCCATTTTTTTCCCCCACTACTATTTCTGATTTTGTGGTAAAAGTTTATTTTCCTGAAGCTCTTTACTATCTGCACCTTTAGGGTCTCCTTAGCAGATTCCTTAGACAAAAATATATACTCTAAACTTATTGCTTTCTTGTTTCTTGTAGCTTGAAACATTTTAATACTACACTATTTGTCACCGAAATCAGTAGGAGTTTTAGCACTGATTTCAAAGGTGCAAAATAAAGCCCTCAACTATACTCAATCCTCATTAGGCAGGACATCATTTCTAGACAGTGAAATCATGGTCAGATATTCAAGACAATTCACAAGCTTCATCTGGAATGAAGCATGTCATCAATTCATTTCAAGGGTTGGAAAATTATTTGTATAAAGTAAAAATATATATTAAAGGAATTTTTTTTTCCTAAAGCAATACCAGCTTTCCAAAATTTTAAGGAATATGATAACAAAGGCCATGAGAAGCATCTTTATTTCAAGGTTTGTAGCACTGTCAAACACATTTTAGACCGTGAAAACCTGACCAGTTACACTTTGGCTGCAGGCTGCCTGGGAGGCAGGGTGGTTTGACGGCCCTTTTGGCACATGTTCAGAATCATGAATTACACTAGGCAATAGGCACTGTGACATTGTGTCTATAAGTAAGCAGAGACACATCACACAAAAACTTCAGCTGTTTAAAAGTTAGATATCAAGTTAAATCTATTTATCTATGTTTCCCCTAGATAGTCAAAAGATAGAGATAGACACCTCTAGAGTGTGATTCATCCCAGTTTAGATTAATTGCATGTGTCTGTCTCTCTCTGCTGAGAATAGGTGGTGTCTTGATGACAAAGCCAGATGATTATTTTTGAAATGGTTAATATTAGATTAAATGAACCCTACCTCAAGCTTAATATTCCCGAGGCAGCCTACTCAGCCTTCAGTCCTACATACGAAAATAGTAGACACATTACACATATCTGAGGAGGGGGTCTCCATCTGATGGACCAATCCTGCATTTGAAATGAGCTAAGGGACTTTCATGGCCCAAGAGGTTGGTTTCACTGTCTTCGACTTTTAAATTATTCAGTTTAAATAAAAACTTGAGAGTAACACTGCAAATTTGGATTCTAGATCTCAGTTCAAAGTACCTGATTCTAGAGTCAGCTTACAGAAGCTGGAACTACTTAATTTTGTAATATTTACACAGTTTAAGTACTTCATTGGTCATTTAATTTTTTATTTTAAATTTGGGTTGAATTAAATTCACTTGTTCTGAACATTTAATTATTTAAATTAGATCATAATGTCAGTGAGGACTATGTGGTAATTCAATTTATGGTCACAAATGGGGAAAGGAAAGTTTTGACAATATATAAAATCAAAGTTTTCACTATGAGAATAATTATACATTGGAACAAGTTACTCAGAAAGGCTATTGAACCTCTGTTCTTGAAGGCATTCAAGACCCAACTGGACAAAGCCCAGAGCAACCTGGTCTGAATTCAATGTTGTCCAAGCTATGAGCAGGAACTTGAGGCAGATGAACTCCCAGGCTCCTACTGACCTGAATGATTCTGTGATGTTATAATTTTCTCTCTGGCTGCAAAAGTTGTTCTTATCCTGAGATAACTTCATAAATTCTTGGGACAGAGTGGTTATTTGTAGAACATGTAGCTGGTACTGACATATGGAGTAGTTCTAGAAGAAACAGTAGGCTATAAACTCTAGCCAGAGATGGGGATTTCATTGTAGTGTTGTCTGGTATGTACTACATGTAATGCCAAAAAGAGACAGTATCTCCCCAGATGTTTGAGCAATTCATGTAAGAAAGATAAAGTTAGAATTATTAATAAGAAACAGCAAAACTTTTTGGATTAGAATTATGCCAATAAATAATAATAAAGAGTGGAATAAGAAAACAAACAATGTCTATGGTGAGTAGAAAGAGGAACTGAACTAAAATCAAATGTAAATAAAATTTAGCTATATAAAAACATAACACAGAAACTCAGTAGTTTGAAATACTGTACCTAAAGAGGAAGATTTTTGGAGTAGCCTACAAGAAAGGGTTTCCTGCTGGACCTTGTCCTTACCAACAGAGAGGGACTGGTTAGAGATGTGAAGGTTGCGGGGGCAGCCTTGGCTGCAGTGACCATGAGATGATGGAGTTCAGGATCTGGCAGGAAAGAAGTAAGGCGACAAGCAGGATTGCAACCCTGGACTTCAGGAGAGCAGACTTTGGGCTTTTCAGAGACCTGATTGGTGGAGTCTCGTGAGTTAAGGCCCTTGAAGGAAGAGGGGTCCAGGGGAGCTGGCTACTATTCAAACATCACTTCCTCCAAGCTCAAGAGTGGTGCATCCCTATGAGTAAGAAGTGCAGCAAGAGGGGCAGGAGACCTGCATGGGTGAGCAAGGAGCTCTTGTCCAAATTCAGACAGAAGAAGAAAATACACAGACTGTGGAAGAGGGGACAGGCTACTTGGGAGAATTACAGGAATGCAGTCAGTATGCAGAGATGTGGCAAGGAAGGCTAARGCCCTGTTGGAMYTGAGTCTTGCAAGGGATGTCAAGGACAACAGGAAGGGCTTCTTCAAATACATCAGCAGCAAGAGGAGGRCTAKGGAAAATGTGGGCCYRCYACTGAATGGGGCAGCGGCTCTGGTGACAAGGGATACAGAGAAGGCAGAAGTACTGAATGCCTTCTTTGCTTCAGTCTTCACTGCTAAGGGCAGCCCCCAGGAATCCTGTAGCCTGGACGTGAGGCAGAAAGTCTGAAGAAGGGAAGACTTTCCTTTGGTTGAGGAGGAAAGGATTAGAGACCTTCTGGACAAGCTTGAGATCCACAAATCCACGGGCCCGGATGGGATGCACCCATGGGGACTGAGGGAGCTGGTGGGTACTGTTGCCAGGCCACTCTCCATCATCTTTGAAAGGTCCTGGAGAACTGGAGAGGTGCCTGAGGACTGGAAGAAAGCCAGTGTCACTCCAGTCTTCAAAAAGGGCAAGAAGGAGGACCCAGACAACTAYAGGCCAGTCAGCCTCACCTCCATCCCTGAAAAGATGATGGAACAGCTCATTCTRGATGTCATCTCCAGACATAAGGAGGAAAAGAAGGTGGTCAGGAGTAGCCAGCACAGATTCACCAAGGGGAAATCCCRCTGAACCAATCTGATAGCCTTCTGTGCTGGAATGACTGGCWGGGTAGATGAGGGCAGAGCAGTGGACACTGTGTACCTTGACTTCAGCAAGGCTTTGGACACTGTCTCCCATAACATCCTCCTAGRSAAGCTCAGGAAGTRTGGGTTAGATGAGTGGACCGTGAGGTGAATTGAGAAGTGGCTGAAAGGCAGAGCTCAGAGAGTTGTCATCAGTGGCGTGGAGTCTAGGTGGAGGCCTGTGGCTAGTGGCGTCCCCCAGGGCTCAGTACTGGGTCCCATCCTGTTCAACTTTTTTCATCAATGACATGGATGAGGGGACAGAGTGCCTCCTCAGCAAGTTCTGATGATCCCAAGCTGGGAAGAGTAGCTGATCCACCTGAGGGCTATGCTGCCATTCAGAGAGACCTGGACAGGCTGGAGAGCTGGGCGGAGAGGAACCTCCTGAGGTTCAACAAGGGCAAGTACAGGGTCCTGCACCTAGGGAGAAATAACCCTAGGCACCAGTACAAGCTGGGGGCTGACCTTCTGGAGAGCAGCTCTGCAAAAAGGACCTGGGAGTGCTGGTGGATGACAAGGTGGCTCTGGGCCAGCAATGTGCCCTTGTGGCCAAGAAGGCCAGTGGTCTCCTGGAGTGCATTAGGAAGAGTGTTGCCAGGAGGTRGAGGGAGGTGATCCTGCCCCTCTCCTCAGCCCTGGGGAGGCCTCATCTYGAGTCCTGTGTCCAGKTCTGGGCTCCCCACTACAAGAGAGACATGGAGCTACCGGAGAGAGTGCAGCGTAGGCCCAATACCTGATACAAGAATTATTGTAATGGTGACCACAGTGATTTTCGGCTCTTAGGAAGTTTAAAAAATAAGTCATAATCCACTAGAATAGCATGTTATTTTTCCTTTAAATGAATAATGTCATAGAAGTGAGGAAAATAGTTGAAAGTTTACCTAAATATCAGCTAAAAGGATGAAACGATTTCAGGAGGCACGAGGATTATCTAAAAAAGAAACTTTATTAAGGCTAAAGCATAAAAATAAAAAYAACATTAGAGACTTAAACATGATTATCCCCCAAGCATGGCTAAAAAAAAGAAAGGTAATGTAAGCKGTTAATGATAAAAACATTTTATTCATAAACCAAAAGTCTTCTCCAAACGAATAAAATYGGAAAGAGCATTAACTTTAACGGATGGGAATTAAAATGCAGATAAAATTCAATGCAAATAAATGCTAACTAACACATATAAGAAATAAAATAACACTAATGCTATATACATATTTAGCAATGACTGTATAAGTATATGTTAGATAACACATAATAATTTTTTCAGGAAAGATTTTAAATTCACATATTTTACCTGGATAGTTCTTTAAAATGAATAGTTAAATGACCAGGACTAGTCAAAAATGCAATGCAAAGTAGGAACTATCTGAAAAGAAATTCAGAAGGAAAGCTAGAAAATATTTTCAGAACACTCAATAAATCAAAATAATATTTATCTCCAGCAGATAAATCTTACTAACCAGGGAAAAAAAAARAGAGAGAGAGAATGAGGCTGGGTGGGGGAGAAGGGATCAGATCCTGAGACTGTATAAACAGATGGACAATTGCCAACTTCCAAGGAACTACTCTGCAAAGTGTGATAATGTTTTTACAAACTCCTGTCAATTCAGTGCTCATTAGTCTGATAGGTCTTACATATGTGTAATTCCATTTTATGTGCATTTTAAGGATTCTATAAAGTCATATATCTGTAGATATAGTTTCTACACAGCTCACTAAGAGCACAAGTAGTATTTTTTTGTGCTCTGAAATAGACTTTTTTTTTTTTTTTTTTTTTTTTTTTTTTTTTTTTGCTACCATTAATAGTCCTATGCCTCTTCATAAACTAGCTGGCAAGGTTCCTTGTTTGTCATTGTTTCATGTTAAGACAGTCTTGGAAAAAAATAATTTTGAGCTGATGGATTTTCATTTTAATCTATGTTCTTAATCTGTGCTTCTTGTCCATTCTGGCTAGCCTTGAGACCTCTTCTTAAGTCTGTATTTTTTACTTCAGAGAGTACTGTCCTGTTTACAACAACAGCAATCACTTTGAAATGAAATTTTATGTTCAATTCTTAATGATATGTGCTTTTTTAAAAAATGTGCCATATAATGGCATTGCCATGAGTTTGCTTTTTCTTYGTGATTAGTACTTTGGATCGAACTAAATGTCTGATACAAAGCATATTGAAGTCAAGCCTTAAATCTTCTAGTAGCTATAACATAATTGCTGAAAAAAAAATTCTGATAAAAAATTCTTAGCATGAAGCAGGCTAAGTGCAGAGGAAGTCTAAAAGTTGGCTACAGATGAAGAACCTACTTCAATAGCTTGCTTTCAAAGAACCAGTGCTCTTCTTTATATTTTTTCTCTTATTGTAGTTGCAGGTTGTCTTGTATAGTATCTTTGGCAATGGTTAAAAGAGTGCAGACACAGTGTATTCCTTGCAAGAAATGTCTATTCTTACCTATGATAATAGGAATTATTGGTTGCAAAAAGCTTTTGGTTACTGAGATACTTACTTGGGCTGATGCTTCTGGAATTAAGTGGCCTTGAGGGATTTGATTGAAAATATCTGTTGAGGAATGACAGATAGTTTGTAAAAACATTACCAGTGTTTCATGTTCTACCGCTGATCATTATGTTAAAACTAAAACTCTCCATGTATGTTGCCTGACACTCCATAGATTATTTAAAGGTGATTCTTGAAATGTTAGAGATGAAAYAATGAGTCTTCTGGGTGGGTGCATATGCTTTGAGATTTGCCATGCTGCAGAGATGCAAGAATAGACATGGCAACAAAGTTGGAAACTAAATAACTTTTCTGAAAGTTATTTTTTCAGCCAGTATATAATCCTATTTCCTATAGCTTAAACATACGATTTGTTATTGCCTACTGGTATGTAAAAAATAAAAAGATGTTACTGAGGCTCTAGAAAGAGAAAGACTGTTCTGTTATATATTCTAAAATCTTAAAAATTGGGAAAATGAACAAATACTAAGCAAAAATTATTCTAAATACAGTCTTCAAAAGTCTTATAAGAAAGAATTGTGTGATTTTTTTTGTATCCGCCTGATGTCAGAATAGGAGAAAATGTCTATAAATAGCTACAATAATAACCATAATATTAATAAAGTCCATAGCCTACACATGTGAATAATTTTCCTTTGGAGAGCTTTATGTTGCGTATGGTATAAACTAAACACACAATTGCAACACTGCCAAAACTAAGTGGAAAGCACAGTCCAGTTTTATATCATGCTTTATAACTGAAATAAATACCACGTAAAAGAGAAAGAACCACATCAAAAGTATATATATATAAAAAGAAAAAAAAAACAAAAACAAAAAAAGTAAGGCATATTATATTTATAGAGCAGAACTCAAAATGCTGACTAATTCCAATTCTACTTACAATTTATTTCTCATGCAACAGCAAGACAAAGTGTGTCCCATATATTCTTCATGTTCTTATTCACATGTGACTTAATGTTTGCATTAACAATGTAATTAGCTCAGATATAGCCTCTTTCCAGTTGATGTCTTAGTGTTTATTGACTTTGTCATCTATATCATCACCTACTAACCATTCCTCTGCCAGGCAGAGGTTGCTCTGAAAGATAAAATCACTTTGGACTGACATTACTAGGGTTAATAACAGATAGAACTAGCAGCTGTTAGGATACTTTATTTCTTCCTGGTGGGTAAATGACTGTTGCCATGCTGCTTGCCAGATTGATAGCGAGAGAAAAGAAGCAGAGGAGCCTGCATCCCTCTGGTCTATTCTTAAAGATGGCAAGATCTCAAACTGGCTTAAGATTATTTTGTTAATATATTTCATCATCCGTTTGTCTTTGTTGTTGAAAATGTTGGTGAAACCAAGCTTGATTTGTGGTGAAACCAAAACTTAGATGCAAGATTGACCCAAAGCAGGTAGTTCAAACCTCAGTGATGTTTTCTCTTGCTAACTTTGAATTTTCAGTTTCAGCATGGAATGAGATAAAAAAATATATACATAAAATATATATATGCATATCTACAACTATTTTTATTTCTATATATGCACACTCCCATATATCCGTCATTTGCAATCACAATAACTTTTTTATTTTTTCTTCTTTTTTTAAAGTAAAGCTTTAAAGCTTTTTAAGGGCTATAATCACATTCTCATTTTACTAGTATCTAATGACAATAATAAGTAAATTAAAAAAAAAGAGAAAAAACAGGAACAAAAGAGCAAAGGAAAGAGAGAAAAACACAGTGACATGGAAAAACAGAGACAAATAAAGAAAGAAAAAACAGAAGAAAAAATGAAAATAATAGAAGAAAGGAAGGAAAAGAGCAAGGAAGAGAAAGTGAGAGAAAAAAAAGATAAAGAGAAGGAGATGGGAAAGAGAAAGAAAAGGAAAAGAGAAAGAAAGGAAAAAAAGCAGTAAGAAAGAGAAATAAATAAGCAAATAAATACTCTAAATACTCATTCAAACGAGTGAGTTGTTATGACCATTTTAAGGCTGACATACAGAACAATAGCTTGTACTACTGCTTACTTAATATATGTTACGTGTATTAAATTTAGTGCATTGGATGGATTAAGACCATCCAGATTTCCCGAACTCTGGTCAAACTTTCTAAAAATATTAAATATTACATATTACCTATTTAAACCAACATATTTTCATGGAGTAAGACTCAAATATCTTCAACATCATTTTTGTGTCTTTAATGAAGCAATCATGATGGAAATCTAGCATTCAGGTAAACTGGATTGCTGAATTCTGGTTGTTATACATCTGATCATTACTTAGGAAGCCTACACCACCTAGGATATTAATTAGTGTTCAAGAATTTGAGGTAAATGGGCACAAGTATGAGTCTGGCATGTCCTGAAGTATTAGATACATTTGCACATGTATTTAATGAACATTGAAATTGCACACATGGAGAACAGTTTTCTGAACCAAGTACTTTACCAAGTGTTTTACTGAATTTTAGACAGAATCAAGAAATTCTGGACTTGTCTATATGATAAAGAGATGTTATGCATATCTGATGGTCAGAAATGACCAGGAGCCATCACATGTATTCCAAATGCATGTTTACAAACTACCACTTTTTGACTACAGGTAATTTCTTCAATGATGACATTAAAGCTGGGTGGAATCAATGTGAGTCCAAATTGCTACCCAGGAAAGCATATCTGCCCATAAAAAAAGAAATCAATTTATGGTTCCTGCATTATAGTATCAGAAGGGACAGTTAAAATTTTCTAGCTGGATTAATAGACATTTGGAAATGATTTGGATGAACTAATTCCTATAAAAATAATTTTTAGTTACTGGAAAAAAACAGAACAAAACAAATTTGATCTAAATATTTCTGATYGGGAAAATACCAGTAAAATTCTTTCATAAATTATTCTAATAGATTATTTTTCTTGCTACACTTTTAAAGTTAATTTATTCCAGATTCATCTTCCAGTTATATAGTCTTGTTTACTAAACTTTAGAACCCTRTATTATCAAATTTCGGTCTCAATATTTTCTTTCAAACTTTAATCTCAAAATTGACCAAATACTCATAGAGTGAGTCCTTCATTGGCAAAACTAGGACAATACAAGCTTCTTATTCCCACGTAGTCTACCTTATCTACCTTAAGAGTGTCTATCTAAAGGTCACAGTAGCTGCTTTAGCCACAACAAGGCACTGCGGTCATTTTCATCTGATCATCTCACATTGTAAAATACTATATGAAATCATATAATATTATACAAAATGACATTATATAAGTTGTCATATGATCTATTCTGAATAAGGGTATTTACCTCCAAATGCAACTAAAAATAAGAACAAATTGATAAGGGTATTTACCTCCAAATGCAACTAAAAATAAGAACAAATTGACCTCATATATTATTGTTCACTTTTCTACAGAATGCAATTTGAATTCTTAAGGACATTATCTGGCAATCAGAACATGAAGACATAGAGGCAATTCAGTATTCATGTTTTACATTATCCTTATAAAGTACATTTCTTTCTACATCTAGATAAAGCCCTATGAATCTCAGAGACTATGTTTTAGCTGAAAAATCAAAGTCCTCAAGGATCTGTTGACAAGAAGCAAAACCAAAAARCAACAAATGAACAAAGCCAGAAAGATTAAAATAATTTGTTTATGAATAACAAAGCAGAACAGCTCCAAATACTATAAAAAAGCCTCTTTTATGTAAAAGGGCAGAGCATAATTCAAGTGTATAATATTCGCTACAGCTGTGTGAAATGGCGCATAAACAATTCAAACCTCACCTCTTTTGTTGCAGGCCCTTTCCCACCATTAGCTGAGCAAAGATCATACAGATCTGTTACGTGCCATATCTGAAGGGRAAAAAAATGGAACAAAAATTGAAAGGAGAGTTTGAAACAAAAGAAAGCTATACTTTATTTTCTTCATCTTTCTTTTCTGTCATTTATTTAATTGCTATTTTATACCCCAGATCTGGGAAGTGAGATAAGTAAAGCAATAGTCAGGAAGGTATTTTTCTGAGTTATTTATTGCATCTGTGATCAAGTATTGTGTTTGGCATTGTCTCCACTTTACTCTTCCCTCAAATAAAAATATATTAATATACATCTTCTGAAATCTCTCTGAAAAAAATTAGCTTTGTTTGATAAGACCAAAAGGTGTATACTAGAAATAATTTGCAATGTAAAGTTACAGCTTTTTTAATGGAAAGTAACATATCTTGAAGAATGCCTCGTATTCATTCTTGATCACCATCTTCACCATCATCACCGTTCTTGATCACCATCTTCTGCCACCTTATCTAGCACTCTCAACATAGACACTTCTGCAAAGCATTCTCATGAAACTATTCTCTATTTATAATGTTAGCTGTCAGGTTCTCAGATTTTTAAAAATAATGACAAATCAAAGAAAATACTTGACTATCAAAAATAAAAATCAGTCTAGAAGCCTTCCTTATTAATGCATAGACTTTCACATGCTTAGCTCTTGTATCAATACCTTAAAAAAAAGTCTTGATCATTCTTCATCCAAGTTTTATTTGACTGGTTTGAGCTCAGTCTTTGATCCAAAGAAAACTACTCCACCTGCACAAAAACGAATATTCAAGCTGGATGGTTTTTGAGAAGATAATATCTATCCCATTGACCCAGGATAACAGGGTGATAATTGCTGTACAGATTTCCCGTTTTTCAGGTGGCTGCTGTTTCTAAATATGTTTTCATTATTCCATCATTATCCATCTGCTCAGAATTCCTTCCTGCACCACAATACTTTGCTTTCTTTTTAATTGCACATATATGATTGACACAAGGGCCCAACTGCTATGCCAGAGGACTCCTAGATGTCTTTATTGGGAGCTAAAATTAGGTGGAAAATGTATCAATTCTTTATATCACGGATGCATGTCTTCCATAGAATTCCTGAGGCAAAACATCTACTTTTCAACTGAAATTGCTGGTCAAAGGTTTTCGTCTTCACTTCTGTTCGTAGTACAAAGTCTATTTAATTGCTGCATGTATAGGTGAATTTCATCCAATTACAATATCCATTCCAATGATGTTTGATGTGATCCCAGAGTAATTGTGTGCGCCAGAGTACAAAAAGAATTACAATTCAATGACCATTATCATTGGAGTAACAGTCCCCAGTACTCATAAGAACTTGGTCCAATATATAACAGACCGTTATGATTTTTTTTCTTTTTTTTAACTCCTGGATTGCTTATAGTACACTCTATTCTTTTGCCTAGGACAGTTACACTGCTGTACTCTTACTTTCTTTGCTGGCCAGTCATTTCTGACAAAAATGCTAACAAATTAAWTATGTTCAAAAGCCAAGTCTGCTGGCCTTTTGCTCTAAAACAGGAAACAAATAATACAGCTCTGTAACTTGTGAGAGTGTTGATATTTAAGGAAAAGGACTCCATTTGAAATATGCAGTTCTACCAGTTCTATTGCTGCTCTCACACATGAGGATGCAGGATGCAGACATATAAASAAGACAAATTATTGTGTGTGGTTTTGTTGCTGCTGACATTGCTTTACAACACTGACATAACGTGCCCAAGAGGTACCAACCTCAGACCACTTCTAAAACGAGCTCCTCACTGGGGATTCTGGAGGAGAGGGGAATTTGTATGACAAACGGCATGGGAGATGAACATCACCATGAGATCAAAACAGAAGGATGACCTGTTGTGTGCCTGTTGCGGCTGGTGAAGTCAGTGGCTACAAAAGCTCACCTTCATCACAAGAATTTCAACTAACTACAGACAGATCCATTTTTTATTGCTCTGAGGCTAAACTTGGTGTTTTCTAGTTGTCTCTATTCTCTCTTCTAGATGAATACATAGTATCTAGAAATAAAATTTTAAATAACATTCTTAGTTTGCTGGATAAGGCTTCTGTGTACAAAGATTAGGCATTTTGCCTGATCCCTGTTTTAAACATCAGGACAATAGGACTACACAGTTTGAGAAGATTCTCTTTGGGCTTCCTAGCTTTGCCAGATGTCACGTCAACTTGTGTTATGCCCATTTCCATCAGTTTGCACAGTGGCTCAAATAAGCTGACTTTAACAGCATGAAATCCTTCTTAAAAGACTAGTAATATTACAAACATTTTAGAACACATTTCAAACATCTATTTAAAATAGATTTAAAATGATTTCATTTATTCAGATGTCTTTTAAATTTTTGCATTCATTTTAAATTGTTTCAGAATAGGAAAGAATGTGGTCTCAGCAGTTTATAAGATCCACAGAGATATTTGTATATTGYAATGTTGAACATTACACTAGCCAATACCCCCCTACTTCAGCTACCTAAATCGCTCATGTTGTCCAAAGTGGAGTCCAGATTCCCCACAGAATACAGAAGGAAATTTACTCTTAAGAAAGAAAGAAAAMCTATGAAAGCCAAGGAGCTTTTGGAAACCGTCACAGTTTTCTTCCCCTAGCCATGCCCAYTTCATAAGTAGAATAATTTGTGAATAGATAGGGCTGAAAAATACTTTTAGATATCAATATTAATCTTCAAAAAATAACACAGAGCTCTGTCTTAAATACTGAAGTACTGA
This sequence comes from Rhea americana, assembly GCF_003343005.1. NCBI lineage: Eukaryota > Metazoa > Chordata > Aves > Rheiformes > Rheidae > Rhea > Rhea americana. Next base: position 2,489,068 of record NW_028186701.1, read on the forward strand.
AGCCTTTGACTGAAGCTGATGTAAACTTGAGAAGAGAGCTAAAAATGAACATAGCAAACTGAGTATCAGAATTCTGCCCTTTGCTTACACTGTTGAAAAATGCAAAAAGAATTGAAGATTTCCTWGAAATTTAAAAATAATTTGTGGGTRGAATTTTGTAGGAGATTACCTATCCTAGCATAAGTTCATGGAAAATGCATGATGGGTAGACTCACACCATTTCTCCTCTTATCTGACACTTATGATTAAAACGAACTACTAAAATCATGATTTCTATGAGACAGCCAATCATACTGCACACAGACACAGCAGACAGGTTAATTCTGCAGGGTCTGAATGTTTGAATCACTTTTCTTAGGTCAAGTTTCAACTTTTTTTTTTCTTTATATAATTATGATGGCAATTGATGGTTAAAAATATTAAAGAAAATATAATAGAAAGTTTTCATATAAAAACAAATAATTGAAGATGTATACTTTTTTCCCAAACATATAAAGGATATTATTTGAATATATCCTAAACTTTGTGTTTTAAATATGATTGTCTGGAATAATAACAGAAGCTTAGATCAAATGGAGATGGAACAAAAGAAAATCCCCAGAAAAGATATTTTTTTCAAAATAGTGATTTTTCTCATCCTAGCAGTGAGATGTACACACAGTAATTGTATAAYGTTCCCTTTATGAAACAAAAATAGGGTTATATAGTTGCCTGTCTTCTGAAATATGTGCAACAAATGCTACCAAAATGTCCATGACSTTGTTCCAATAAGATGAGGAAGTATCATTTCTATTTTATGCCTAGAAAAGCTGAGACAAGTGTAGCTGGAATTTGTTTTGCCCAAGGTTATAGCAGAAGTGTATGTGAAAGATAAATATGGAAAGCAGCTTTCTTGATTCACAGTCCTGTTTATTATCCAAAAATCMYTTTCTCCATTTTTAACTGCTTTTCTGTGATGTTCTATTGACATGTATACAAAGTAAAATTTTCTACGTGCAGAAATTATAGATATGTGTTTGCCATATAGTGAGTTGTTATATTCTGTTGGTCTTGGAAATACCACCTAGAATTTTGTCTCTGGTCTTTTGTTGTCCTTTCAAATACTTCCCAGATACTTTTAGGACTCTATAAGGATCATCATTATTGACACATAAAAAGTCATTCCCTGTATCATCAAGAAGAACCAAAGTAAAATATATTATACTGGGCAAATATTATGGTTTTGTAAATTTAGATGTAAAGTTTCACTTTTAACTTTCTTTCTTTCTTTTTTTTTTGACACTAGCAAATAGAGTCTGTTTTATCTCTCCAACCTGAATATTAACATAGACACTGACTGTTTTATGAGACCATTTCATTGGCCATGATTAACTGTGTGGGGTGAAAATGTAGTAGTGTGTTAATTATGACCTTAAGATATGGATCAAGCAGTGCAGTCAGCTCAAGTCCTTTCTGTTCAAATATTCCAGATTCTGAAGTCTTAGTGACAGCCAGGATGTTATTTTTTCTGTTCATGTAATCAGAACTATCTTTTCTTTTGGGTTTCGTATTTATCCTATTTTTCTCCAGGAAGAAAATACAAGGTCGATAATTACATTAACTTTATAGGCTGTATGAATGCCTCATATAAATACATGTATGAGTCTAGGTACTATGCTTACAACATTTTATAGACTAGGGGGTAATAAAACTGAATTAGAGAATCAGTGAATTAGAAATGAAGACATTTGTTACRAATTGGCCTTCATATTTGCTGAGCTTGCAAAAAATAACTTAGTTATAACTTCTTATTTGTAATCTATTTAGACAACTATTTTCACAGGCTCAGACTGAGAGGATGAAAACTGGCCTCAGTGGAGATACATGAAGTTCTGCAATTGGTTTTAATGCTCTCGAGCATGGATCTATTACATGGTATGTGTATATCCCAAGTCTTTCTCAGCCTTAGTTCTTTCCACAATATAGTCTTTCTGCATATCAGCAAATAACCTAAATCTCTGTGTTCATATATATGCATTTGCAACTAACTATACTACCTTTTTAGATATTTTATGAATTTCCTCATCTTCCCTGAAAGAGATAACCCTTTGCAAATGCTACATGCCATTCATATCTACTAGGGTGGTACCAACAGCAAGCTAGATAGAAAAATACTTTCCATTATAAATCCTTGTATTCAAATGGMCATTTGCTAGCAAAATGGCCTCTTATTAACCTGGCTTTACAATTTTTGATATTTACTGRCAGATTTTTCTTCCTTGAAAAGACTAAAGAGTAAATGAGCTCCAAAGGTTGTTTCCAACATTTTTGATGCTGTTAAAGCTGGCAGTCAGTTAAACCACCTTTTTTTTTTCTTAGACAAAGGATGAAAGTTGTATTGTTGTTGTCTTCATTAGCAAACAAGGAGGTACCATGGGAGCATATTTGTAAAGATAAGCTGAAATCCACACCTGACATATTTCACCAAGTTATACTTCAGGCTATTTTTGGTCTGGTTGTATGGACTKCAGACCCATTAATGTTGGAATATGTTAGATATGCTTCTCGAGCGCATCTTCTGGTTTAATTTCATCCAAATAAAATTCAATTCTTATGCTCTAAGACTGTACAACCATGACAATGAAAACCTGGTAAGTGGTAAAAACCAAGAGGTTTGCTTCAGTAATGATTCTCTCACCCAAGMTAAGAAGTGAATGTAGATGCACTCTTCCTTTCCCTGTAAAAATTAACTGCACTTTCTCTCTAGTGTGTCTGCTGCAGCTACAGACTTTCACAAAAGAAGTGATATAACATCAAAAATTAATATAAGTACTACAGTGCTAAAACAATCATTTKGGGAAGCAGAGGACTAGCTATATTTGACCCATTTTTGTGTTGTAGAGTACTTTCTGTGTGGTAGAGGTGAGGCATAGACCTGTTACTAGGTCTAAACTGGATTTTTTCCTACATTGGCTTCTGTTTTTAYTGTTTTCCTGTTTTAGCTTCTGATAATGGTGCCATCCTTGTTCTTAACATTTTATCGTGTGTTTTTCTCCACTCCTGGACAGAAGCCTCAGTGAGATGGGAATATAAACATAGYTGCTGTTACAGAATGGGAATGAGAAMCAAAACTAAGGAAAGGACTAAGATCTATTCCTCAGTGATGTTACGGTCTCTGACTCCTACCCTAACGAAACTGGCAGTTAGGGGAGAGGGAGAAGCTAATTTTTTTCTGTTACATGTTTTCCTAGTGGCAGCATCCATCCCAACAACACTAGCCCATAACTTTAGTATCTCAGGTAACTTTTTAACTGTCATAAAATAATATAGTAATAGTAATAGCAATAACAATAATTACATTACAGTTTGTAAAGAACTTTAAAAAATGAAGAGTATAAGTGGTGACCGGCATAYAGTGTGGAATAATATCTTTGCCTTTTCTGGAAGAGCGGAGTCAGATGAAGCAATGAGAGTATTAAGTTAATTAGTATATAGTAGTCTGGTAGTGGCAAATTAAGGAAAAAAAAAAAGGTAGAAATACCTGGTTTTGTTGCAGTCCAGTCACAGAGAGCAGGAAAACCCTTTATTTTTTAAATTAGTAAGTCCATTTAACTTCATTGTACCATGGCAACATACTGACTTAGTCTATGGCCTTCAAAAAGCAGACAGTGGGAGGAATATCAGAAAGGTTAAAAACCAGATCTCCTAGGCCAGTAGACACATGGGAATAATTTGCCAATGAGCACCTCTGTGTGAAGTTTCACTTGATACTAGAACCGCTCAGGTGTCATTGAGCAAACACTGCCTTGATATAYGTTTTGAGGACACACAACAGGGCTTGCATTGTTTCTGTGCTGGGAAAGTCAGCCACGTGAAAKCAACCTGCAGTTCACGCCTCTGACCTTACTAGTATATTACATAATACTTCAATTAGGATGTACCACATATAACTCTAAATAACCATCTAATTACAGGAAAAAAAAACAAAAAAAAACAAACAAACAAAAAAAAAACACTTTGTGCTCCAGTAAGCCAGCTTAGTGGTACACTTACCCTGCATGTTTTACTCTAATTGTATCACGTCATAATATTGAATACTGAAGGAAAGGTGTCTAGGGGATGGGGACAAGCTCTTTTCAGTTGTSCCATGTGACAGGGCAAGAAGAAATGGGCAAAAACTGAACCACAGGAAGTTCCGCCTGAATGTGAGGAGGAATTTYYTCCTTGTGAGAGTGACAGAGCACTGGMACAGGTTGCCCAGAGAGGTTGTGGAGTCTCCTTCTCAGGAGAGATTCAAAATCTGTCTGGGTGAGATCCTGTCTAGCAYGCTCTAGGTGACCYTGCTTGAGGAGGGGGCTTGGACTAGACGATCTCCAGAGGTCCCTTCCAACCTTAACGATTCTATGAYTCCATGATTGTATCAATTACTCCTACATATTTGATGATAGAATCTTCTCCTCCAGTTTCTGAATCTCAGAAATAATCTTTTTATCCTGGTGGTTTTGGATGTTCCATTTTATCGCAATATTCTTTTCAAAATAAAATAACAATCAGATGTAATCTGGAGRCCATGTGTACCACGTACATGTAATAACATAAACGTATGTGATTTAAAATTTTGCCAGAAACTGGAGGTTATCTGCATTGCATTTCRTGAACAGACATGACTCATGGTCATACATAGCTTCAGACAGTATAGAGAAGCCCAGAATTAAGGAAAAGGTTCAGTAAGCTTGGGAGAACAGCAGGTGAGAAAGCTTGGTTCTGTGAAGCTTTTGAGGAAAGTTCTTGAACTTGTGTTTGTGATATTCAGCCGGGGGCACCACTACCTACATCTTTTACAATGCAGTGCTATGATATGCCTGATATCAGGTAGATAAATAAATGATCCCTGCTGTCACCACACGTGACACGTGATGAGATCTGTAAGTAGTTTGGTCTTAGCAGAAATACTGCAGACAGCATGGAGGAAGAGTAAATGCAATGGCTGTGTCTATATTAGCCCACAGAGCAGTGCAAAAGGAGCAGATATGTTTAACTAAGCAGTTGGTGATGAAGATCTGATATGCATATTTGTGTGAATTTAGCTCCACTTTGCTCTAGGCTGGTTCCAAAGATTGATGCCCTTTAGCAGATAGGGAACATTTCAGTATATTTCTGGAGCACATCTGGTTTAATTTCATTGGAAAGGGACCCAGGCTGTGAGCTCTGAGCCCATACTACATSAGATGGGAAATAAAAAGCAGTAATTGGGATCGTCATGAGATCTGCTTCAAAATCACAGTTCTGATTCAAACTAAAATGCTAATATAGACACAGCCAACACCACTACACTGAGCAAGAATACATACTACTTTTAAAATCAGCTACCTTACATACCACACAGATTTATCCCTCATGTTTTAACAGTGGGAAAACAACTTTATCTTACTCTCAATATTGTTAGGGAGGCCATGCACAGCCAGTTCTCACTGCTCCCCATGTATGAGCCAATGTAAACCACACTATAATCAGAAAGGATTAGGAAAATCACACTACACATTTCAGACACATTTTCCCTTTTTCAATCCCCAACYCTAAAATGAGAGTGTAGTGCCTTAGTAGTTAATACAATCCATAGATTTTTGCCGCTTATTTTAACCTCTTTCCTTTTAGCCTACTGACTGTGCCTTAAAAAATGTTGATTTTAAAATGGAAAATATTTCTATGACTTGGATTATTTTCTTCTCAAGAAATTAATTAGTTACCTCCCACTCTGACAGTCTGAATTCAGAAGAAAACCCAACAAACAGAAAAAAACCCACAGATTTTTAGTGTCCATAATATTCTCTTCTCCAGGAGATTATTGTGCACACAWTTACCAAAGAGCAGCACACTAAACTACCAGCAAGCCTCCCTTATGAAAGAAGTGYATTGTGAATTCTTTTGTTCATAACTGCAGGTGCTTTCGGGCTCTGAAAAGATCCTGTGATCTGATAGCTGTTTTTCAGGTTTTGTGATCATGGGCAGCTTGCATAATATAACAAAGGTGGAAGATTGTTGCCTTCCCCAGGGTTACTTAAAGTTACAGTCCTGATCTTTTGACCTTTAATTTCAGCAAGTTTGATTGCTCAAGGAACCCTGGTGAGCATACTTGGAGCTGGTATAGTATTTTGCTGTTCAGTTTATTGTAAATGCTTTAACACTGACATAGTTTAGAAGAGCAATAGTTTCTGAGACTCTCCTGTATTTCATGATGTTAAGAAATAAACAATAACTGCCAGGACAAAATAACTCCCAGACTCATAGTATACCATGGCTTACAAAATATTCCATTATGGATATTATAAATGTTGACATGTCAAAGAACAATAGTGTAAATGTTAGAGGCAATTTGTGTTATAGTCCCCCAGTAGAGTGCTGGGGAATGATAAGACTCAAGCAAAGGGCAGTAGAGCTCAGATAAGAAAGACGAGAGCAGAGGTTAAGAATAAATTATAAAAATTTTTATTTTTTTAAATTTGTTTTAGTTTAGCAGATCAATAATAGAATATTAATAGCAACAAACAAGGTTGATCAAAAACAAAATATCCTTTACTCGCTTCTTCCTCTTTTTAACAAGTAAAATAAGTGAAAACCTCCCCATTTAACATTCARCAAAACACACTGTTCAATTCAAAATATTATTGTCTGACTTATGAAGAAGCACTAGAAACAGGCTTTGAAAGCAATCTAGTTTAGATCAATATATGGGTGGTAAATGTGTCCTGTAGGAAGTGGATTCGAGTACCTCAGGAGAAAAAAARGGAGCTAAGCTCAGATGTACAAGGAATGCAGTTTGGATGAAAGCACTGATCAGTGGTCTCTTGAGTAACARCAGGGGGAAAGAGATATTCCTCCTTTCTCTGAATCTAGTCTTCACTTTTACCATGCAACTGRTTTATAAAATGTTCTGAAAATGCAGAATAATTTAATTTAATATTTTCAAAGCATTTTTCACTTCCAAATTTGGTATATTTTAATTACAATTTTGTAGCTAAGGAATGATTCATCAAAACAAAATTTTTCTGATCTGGAATCCTCAGGGTGCATCTGAGACCAAAATTTCTCAGTGTCTGCACAGTATAAGGAGTGGTGACCCACCAAAAGATTGGYAGCAACTTTCCATGGACTTACAGCATCACAGAGATAAATTAACTATGGTGAATAGCACTGCTGCACTCAGAGGTAAAGTTTTACTTATGTTGGGCTACTGACAACAGCAAACTAAAAGTCTGAGTTAATTTCTTATTAGTGACTGTGAAACATTTGTATGCTCTGGAGTGGCAAAATCAGCAGAGCTATAGTGGGAAATACAAGAGGACAAAGAGAATGATGTAAAATAAGTAGAAAGAAAGCAAGCAAACAAAAAACATCTACAATAGTTTCCATTTTTAAGAGTAATTTGAACGAAAGGGTAGTAAGTGGGGACAATCAGAAGATTCACTTCAAAAGAACAGTCTTAGTTCAGGCTAAAGCACTTATGCAGACCGCATAGACACCACAAAGACATTTAGATTAATGCTGTTCAGCTGCCCCATTAAGCACCCATGARTTAAGTGGTCTTCCATGTACAAACCCTGAGAACCACTGAACTCTGCATTACAATGCCAATTGTCTAAATCATCCAGGCTTGCCTCTGAAGAGCTAATTAGCCCAGGGAGAGCTTGTATTTCTGCATGTCATCTTGCATTGTACTGGGTAGCATAATTTGGACACTTTCTTCATAGGTAACATGATTTAAAGCATACCACTATTAAAATATTTATATGAATTTGCTAACAGCAAACGATGGAAATCTTGATGAGGCTGCACTACCCATCCTCATTGGCTCTCTGTTCCTGGCAGATTTCCAGATGTGAAGTCTCTCATGCCTTCCAGCAGAGTAACAAGCTTGCACTTGTGTGTAATTTCTTTCACAGGTCTTGTGCATTATGTTCTTTTTGTTTCTGCTCTTCCCTCCATCCACCTTTTTTTTTTTTTTTTTTTTTTTTTTTTTTTTTTTTTCTAAGGTAGAGGATTCAATAGACTAGGTGTTAATCAAAGCTTTTCTGCAAAAATCAAGGTTCTAATCATCAAGGTTATAAGGAAAAGCTTGAAAATATGACTCTAACAACTCAAAAATTGGTATAAAGGAAAAAATCACAACTTTTATTATTATTTAGGGGAAAAATCTAATTAGGTTATCTGTCTCATTTATATCTCTGTGAGGCAACATGTCAAACAACTGTCTACAAAGATACATAGAGTGCACTATCATATGTGCAGCTATTTACTCAATCCCTTGTGCTTCTCAAGCAGATGTATGTTTGTAAAATAAAGCAGAACTCAACATGTTTCTGGATTTCAATTTAATCAAAATACTCAGATAGTTTTGTATTTCACATCACACATAGTGAAAACTTGTTTGTGTTTGCACCTGAAGAAATGCAGTTTCTAGGGAGTTAAAAAATGATAATGGTAAAACTAGGGGGCAGGCTTTGTGCTATAGTCAGCTGATTTTCTATTTATTTTGTTTTTCAGTAGTCACCAGAACCAGGCACAAAAAACTAGCAAGATTTGTCCTACARTGGTAAATCAGTCACTATCTACTATTGTTCTCATTATATTATTCTTTTAATGTAGAACTAACACTTTAAATCTTATCCACAACCCAGCTGCCAGCACACTGGGATGCAAGCAGAACAAAGTGGAAGAAATATCAAGCTTTCTCATACAATCAAGAGTTCCCTACTGGATCCATATGTCACATATATAAACACATTTAAAATGCTGCAGTGCTATTAGTCTTCCTGAAGTGAATTAGTTATATCAGATTGCTGAAGATATCAGTTGTCCTCATTTATTTTTCAGTGGAATTGTGATACTTTTAATTGCCCASTGATCTTAATCCTGTGCTTCTAGTGCACTCTATAACTCCCATTAAAATGCTSATGTCAGGAGAAAATTTTAGTAAGCATGGTGTGGAAAGTGGTCCAAATGCCAGCAGTACCTATTTCCACAACATTTATTTGTTCTAATCAAACATGAAAGGGTTTTCATCTTTTGCTGTGTTATTCTCCTCTCATTTTCCAACTAATTAAAAATAGAAATTTGAAAAGTAAATTGCACTGGTATCATTATTTTCCCATGATTCTATATACCTCTTCACCCGGTTCTATCAGTGAAGACAACCTGAGGAGAGTATGATTATCTTTGWAACAGCTAAGTAGGTTACTTGTGTTGTGTAATAAAGGAAAAATTGATTATTTTTTTTTTAATAATTAAAGTAGTTAATAGGTCTCATTCTTTAGAAGATTTTCAGTATTTAGATCTCACTATTCCTAACAATGAATGCTTTCATTGTGCTCATGCGTCTACCTTTATGTGATGTTTTTGTAGACCAAATAATATAAACTATAAGCATGTATTTTTATGGCAATTTCTTAGTAGACTGCATACGGAAGTTTCATTTTGTCTCCCTTAACTAGATAGACTGGTCTTCTTTAAATGTTCATTTCCAACTCACTAGTGCTGAAGTATTTCAAAAGTATTTGTATTTTCATCTATTGCCTTTCAGTGTTATTATCATACCAAATAATGATAGTCAAATGTTTCTCCTAAAATGATTATCACAGAAACAGTCAAAGTGCTGAAATCTGAACTGTTCCATTTCAGTTTGGACATCCTGTGAAGATTACTGAAACAGTTCATATCCCCTTTTTTTTTCTCCCCCCCCTTCTCTTTCTTTCTTTTCATTTATTCCTCTAGATCACATCTTGCATCTCAGCTGAAGACTTTTACTATGGCACTATGGCAGAGTTTTCAAACCCTGAACTAAGCAGCATCTTGTTTGACATGCAGTGCCCCAATAATTTTAAAAGTTTGGCATTTTAATGTATGACAATGGTACTCATGACATCACCTGCTGTGAATAAGTAGCATCAGGGCCTGTGGCAGAGGACAAAATAGCTAGACACCTAACACATCTCTCCTTAAGGTTCTCTGTAGGTGGTCAGCCATCTTGAATTACTTTTTTTGCCTGATTTTCCTTGTTTGTGTAATACTGTAGAGTACACTGTTTCAAACCAACTGTTCAGTCTTCCAACATGTCTAGTATCAACACCATAGGGATACTAAATGCAGATGTTAATGTCAGAAGGTATCATTCTGGTCATTTAGCATGATCTGACACAACACAGAGGTGGTAAGATTTTCAGGACAAAACTTTCGCTCATGCTACACGTCACATTTTAGAAAGACTCTTGAAATCAACTTCTGTTTAAATAAAAATATAACGTGATATTGAAATAAGTATGCAGAAAACAGATTAACTTCTGGTAATATGAACCGTTAACTCTTTTTATATTGCCCTCCTCTTGTGGTTATTTCTTCATTCTGTTTCCACCTCTGCTTCTATTTAAWTAATTAAGTAATAAATAAGTTTTATTTATTACTTATTTAAATAAATAAGTAATTTTCTGTTTACTTTGACATTTTTGAAATTAGAATTCAGACTAAAATGAAGGCCTTGTCTCATACCCTTTTTCTTGACTCSTAGCTTGTCCTTTACTTAGCTTCAGGCTAGTATGTGCATAGAATTGCTTCACAGAGGAATTAGGGTTAGTGGGGCCCTGGCAAAACTTGACCACAGCTAGACTTTCAGTTGTGATTCCAGAAACCATCTAGTTACTCAGAGTAAATGATGTTTAGACTCAATGAACAAACARATTTGATACTCTAACATAAAGCTTACTATATATTTGACTTACAAGGCTATACTAAAATATTATTTTAACTTTGTGCTTCTTTCAGGATCTTCATTGCCATGAGAGCCTTGAACACAATGCATATTCGTTTCAGTTCAAGGGAGCTAGCGGTGTTTGTCATCAAACTCTTTCTCTGCATTGTCCTACAAACAGCAGTAACAAAAGAAAACACGATCAGTAGATGACAGCCCACCACTGAGAGCTATCAGATTTTTCCAGGCAACGAGATAATAAGTAGAAATCGACAAAAGCATAGAAGGGGATTCAGCATTCAGAGCGCTGAGTCCTAAACTTTAAAAATTGGCAGTAGTAGGGCCTTCTTTCCCTTTGCCTAACATTTCTTGCTTCATTTCAAAGTCACACACACTAAATTTAACCRGTAAATAATACTTAAAGTCCGTTTTTGACTAAAGTCCTATATAAATTGAACAGATTTCCTGAGAAGAGTTTTTAAGGACAAGGCAAGAGTTATACTAAAATATTAATTTCAGCTCTTTATATCTCATTTATTAATGCAGAGSAAATACTTGAGCTACTACCAAACCAGTTGGATAGGTTTACATCAGGGTATCTGCTTTTTCCACTTACAAAGTGTCCAATATTTCAGAAACCAAAATTCATGTAATAGCTTGGAAATCAACACGACAAATCAGACAACTGATTGAGAACATTATTTACTTTTTTTATTTGTATTTTATATTTACTTTTTGGTTGGAGGACAAATAAAGCTACTTGTGTCTTTAAAACTTGGGTTAAACTAGAATATCTCCTGGATAATTTTCATTTAATTGGTTGCATTTTTATAGAGAGATAAAAGATAGTAGCTGATAGTAACTCTTTCTCCTCCTAAGCAGTTTTGCTCTACAATTTATTAGCTCACCTRCTCTTATAGTAAATATTTAAGCTATAATCAAGTTTAATTTTGTCACTGCATTCKATCTGACAACAACACAGGCTATAGCTATCCCTATGAATAAAATAAAACTATTTTCTGGACCTGAATCCACATTCAYATTATTGACAGTTAGGCCCAACCTCTCTGCAGCACTGAAGAAAAACAAAATAAAAGGTGTATTTTGCATATTTCAGTGTGATATAAAAACATGGAAAGATTTAAGTCTTCAAAATCTCCTGCACTAACATAGAGRACTATGTAGGATTCAGAGTGTAGTTTTATTCCTACCATCCAGAAAGAAACTGTGACTCAGACRTATTAGCTCCTGAGGCCCATCCATKCCAGAGAGCATCCTGACAGTTAAGCAATATGGACTTGCTGTGGCCCAAGTCTTGATCTTTGCATTTTGTTCTGTCTTGTTTGTAGTATAGATATGACCACAACAGTGGTACTATGCTGTGGAGCAACATTTGACCAAGCTCTGGAGGTGACAGTGATGCATCAGCAAGCTGGTCTGTCTGGGAGTCCATCTGGGTGAAATAGCTCTTTGACATCTGTGGATGATCCTAGCTCTAGGATTTTCTTATTCTGATCTAGCTCACAAACCTTGTTGCAGCTTTCTATTGCATACTGCTGTCATATCCTTAAAAATGATGTTTCTGGTGATCACATGGCTAGATTCCAAGACATTCTGAGTCAGGTTTAGAGTTCTGCCAGCAATTTAGTATACCTAACCAAGATGTATAAAGTTAGCCATCTTAAAATAGTAACTTAAAAGATAAAGAAATAATAGTGATGAGAAATTACAGAAATGTTATCTGTAAAGGTTTTCTAGAGTTACTGGGTGTTCTCCAACAAAATACTAGCTCTTCAAAATTTTAATTTGATATATATGTGCTTGTTATTAGATTAACAGAATATTTCTTAAGGGAAAAAAAAGAAAAAATTGCTGAAGTTGTCTCAGAAAAGCTAGAACCCCAATAATTAGAGTCAACTCTAACAGGATTTTACACAGTCTCCCATAACATCCTCCTAGGCAAGCTCAGGTTAGATGAATGGACAGTGGCTTTCAGCCATTTCTCAATCCACTTCACCGTTCATTCATCTAACCTGCAAGTGCCGGTCAGATGAGTGGACTGTGAGGTGGACTGAGAACTGGCTGAAAGGCAGAGCTCAGAGGGTTGTCATCAGTGACGTGGAGTCTAGGTGGAGGCCTGTGGCTAGTGGTGTCCCCCAGGGCTGAGGACTGGGTCCCACCCTGCTCAACTTCTTCATCAATGACCTGGATGAGGGGACAGAGTGCCTCCTCAGCAAGTTTGCTGATGATCCCAAGGTGGGAGCAGTGGCTGACACACGTGAGGGCTGTGCTGCCATTCAGAGAAACCTGGACAGGCTGGAGAGTTGGGCAGAGAGGAACCTCACGAGGTTCAACAAGGGCAAGTGCAGGGTCCTGCACCTAGGGAGAAATAATCCTAGGCTCCAGGACAAGCTGGGGGCTGACCTGCTGGAGAGCAGCTCTGCAGAGAAGGACCTGGGAGTGCTGGTGGACAATAGGTTGACCATGATCCATCTATGTGCCCTTGTGGCCAGGAAGGCCAATGGTCTCCTGGGATGCATGAATGTTGCCAGCAGGTGGAAGGAGGTGATCCTGCCCCTCTACTCAACCCTGGGGAGGCCTCATCTCGAGTCCTGTGTCCAGGTCTGGGCTCCCCACTACAAGAGAGACATGGAGCTCCTGGAGAGAGTCCAGCGTAGGGCTACAAAGATGATGAGAGGGCTGGAGCATCTGCCCTGTGAGGAACGGCTGCGAGAGCTGGGCCTGTTTGGCCTGCAGAAGAGAAGATTGAGAGGGGATTTTATCAATGTGTACAAGTACCTGAAGGGAGGGTGTCAAGGGGATGGGGACAAACTCTTTTCAGTTTTCCCGTGTGACAGGACAAGAGTCAATGGGCAGAAATTGAAGCACAGGAAGTTCCACCTGACCGTGAGGGGGAATTTCTTCCCTGTGAGAGTGACGGAGCACTGGCACAGGTGGCCCCGAGAGGTGGTGGAGTCTCCTTCTCTGGAGAGATTCAAAACCCGCCTGGATGCAACCCTGTCTACCATGCCCTAGGTGACCCTGCTGAGCAGAGAGGTTGGACTAGATGATCTCCAGAGGTCTCTTCTAACCTCAACCATTCTGTGATTCTGTAATAATTATATTATGCAAGACAGAAATTGAAGTCCCCAATTTACCAGAAAGCATGGTGGAATCTTATTCCTATTCTTATGTCCAAGCTAATCACTCCCTTTTAAAATGCATTTAACATCTTYTCTCTTGTATCAATTTATATAAAAAACTTCAGAAGTTCCAGGATTTGTAACAAAGCAGAAAAAATATTTGTGATTTGAAACTTTATGATACCAGTCTCTATTAGAAAAGTGCTGTTTGTTCATTTAATCTATATTTAATTGTTTAGTTCAACTCTATTTTTATTCCTTCTATTTTTTTATTCTTATTGAGTGACTATATTTTTAACATTTTTTATGAATACCCAGAGATTGGATTACTTTAATAAGGTATATAAGAATATCACTTACACTTGACTATGTAAGCAGTATCATTGCAGTCAGATACCAGTACTTTGACTGTTTTGACTCCCTTCAGAATTAAGGAGTAATCAAATATTTTTCTGAAACTTACAAAGATTTTTTTCAGTTTTGTTTTGGGAAGTAGTAATTCATCATATGATATATTCTGTGTATTGAGCCAAACTTCTCTTTCTAGTATGGTTCATTGGGAGCTATTATTGGACTTGTAAATTTATATTTTAACTCAGCTTTATATGCTGCTTGTTTGTTTTCAATCAAAGCTTTTACAAATTATTTTCTTTAATGAAAAAACTGTGAATAGGTCAATCTAGGAACAGAACTATGTATAGGATAATTAATGAAGAGGGGAAAATAACCAGCCAACCCTATATGTTCTTTTGATAGCTTGCAGAATGAATAACAGACAGAAGATATGAACAATTTTTCCTTATCCCATGGGTTTATCCAGGCTATGTTGGAAAAATGTGTGAAGTAATTAAAAGATCTGCTGCAATCATAAGTGATTGCTAAATGACTAACAGAAAAAAAAGAGGCTGTTAATTAGCTGTTTGTAATTTTGAAATCTTCGCAAAATATTCRCTTCTAATTTTCTATTTACTCGTATTTTTTTCTATTGAATCTGAATTTCTCCTCTTAAGAAAATATATATTCTTATAGAGGATGTGGTTGGTTTCCTTTAATGAGTAAATATGTTCTAATCACTGATTCAGGACCTGAAGAACGGTGTACTTCTCACCCCTTACTCCGAGCAAGCTTTCCATCTCCATTCTGTTGGCTGATTCACAACTGCTGGATATTTCCGCTGTCACTGTCTATCGTAATTGTGAAATCTCACGCATTTGTGTCACACATGCAGGTCATAATTATTAATCAAAATTTATCACTTTATTTTTTTATAATTCTGCCTTTTAGCTTCCCAGTTTTCCTTTCACTTCTTTCTGAAATATAACCTTCTGTGAAATATAACCTAGCGTAGATGCTGTAATGATTCAGAACCATTGACCAATGAATGTTCAGTCCTGTGTGGTGAATGCAGTGACTGGCATAATCAGTTATTCATCAGAGTGTAATAGACTTGTCATACTGATTGATGCAACAAAATTTGTGATTGTATTTTTAAGGTCAGGAAATGCTCAGTAGTGATTAGCATGACAATTCTGCTCTACCAGAATCAGTTGCAGCTTGGGAACTCTGTGCTACAATCTGGCTGTTATTACAAAATGTATTGCTTGATATCCTTTACGGAAGTAAGTTTTATTATTTTCAAAGGAAATATTGACACTAGCTTTCATACTTATTTTAAACAACATCTAAAAGTGACTCTTAGATTATCAGAACATTTCTTTTGTTTTGCATGCTATACTGAAGTAAGTAATATATATCTATGACATTTAAAAAGTGTCCATGCAGTTGGAGCTCTGCAGATCTGGAGTGAGGAGCTAAAAGAATCATGCTGTACTGTCATGTGAGTTGTACRGGTATGTGTGAAAGAAAGCCAAAGAAACCCCATATAAAAGTTTTGACCTTCCTATATTCTTTTGCTTCATTAAGGTACGCCAAGATGGTTTCTTCTTCAGTCTACATCCCTAAAACTATTGGGTTCCTAAGAAGAAGGATAGGGAACAAGAGAGATTCTTCCTATACTTGGAGAAGAAAATTCATGGGAAATAAAAATAGTAAATAATGATAAGAAAGAATTATCATCACATATTCAGAAAAAAAGGTATCAAACAGAACAAATGTAATTCCACAAGTGTCTTGTTTTCTAGGATACATAGATGATAGATGGATACATAGAGGATACATAGATTGATGTAAAATGCATGTACCATAACTCATAATGGGCAAGTTATCAAAGCTTTTCTTGTTAAGAAGTTTGTAGAATATCATACTTGCTGAAGCCCAGCTCCAAGGAAACATGAAGAAAAAGTCCCTAGGAGCATATATCCAGAGCCTTCCAGGAAGTTCCATAGGTAAATGAAGGATAAGATAAAAAAAGATAACACAAATTTTTTAAATTATTATTATTTTTGTTACRTAATTGAGGTTCTGCTGTCATAATACATATCTTCACTTTAATACTGTTTGASTATTGTAACACGTACCAAAAGTATTTGTGATTCTTTCTACAGATTTCAGTGGGATTTGAATTTATCCCACACTGCCGGGTTAAGGAAAATACCTGCTTAGTTCCCACAACTAGGAAAATTTGAAATTCCGCATATGGCTAGCAAATCCAAGTGAAGAGTTTCTGCACTCAAGATTCAAGATTGCTTCATTATTGTCTAAATTATACTGTAAGTAAACCAATATAATAGATTCTTTTGCAACAGGTCTAATCAGGGACATGTCTTGGATTAGGTCCCCAAATCCAAAACTAAAATACAACTGAAGTAATCTGTCTTAGGGTTCTTTTAAAAATATTTCACTTGGTATTCCCTGCCTACCTCTTTTATTCAGATTGAACCTTGTACTTCTTATTCAGAGAAAACCTCCATTTGAGCCAAACTATCATCGTCATTAAGCTAATATCATCAAAAATAGTTTTCTAAACCAATAAGACAGAAATCTCAACATCTAGCAATGTTCTCTCATCACCGAGACTATTATATCAGAATCAAAAGGAAAATAAAGGAACATTAAGCATTTTCCTCGCATGAACAAAAACATATTTTTCAATATTCAAATTCTAAATCTATATTTTCTCCAAGTACCTGAGAATCTGGGATCAATCATGATGTAGGAATTCCCAACAAATGTCTCTACTTGGACCCTTCCACTTTCCAAAAAGAGAAATAAAACTCAGATATGAGACCCATAAAAAAAGGACTTAATAGACTTAACAACATTCAAATTTTAAGTAAAAATCTGTCTGAAAAAATCTACACTGGACCTGTACAACATCTGTAATCCTCAGGAGTGAAGACGCTGAGGAAAATCCTAGGTGCAAAATTTTCTCTGAGCAATGCTGTGTAAAGTTCAGTCACAAAAGATGGCAAATGACGCAGAAATGTCTGAACCCAAAACMTGTGGCCTGGAGAAGGGCTGACTGTATTTGCTGTTGTTACCACCTCTGAACAAGATGTGATTTGACCTGGTTGCAGGTGGGTGTGTTCCATCTCTCAGTATTTGTTCCTCTGCCTTGGTGAAAGAATGAGGCATTTTCTCAGTACTTTTGATCTTTAAAGATAGCTTAAGGGAATCACAGATCCTGCTTTGTCATATTTTCTGTTTATTTTTCCATACGTTCTTTTCAGGATCACTCTTTCAAGTCTCAGGTTTTAAGCTAACTTGTCTCTCTTAAGGCAGAATTCTTTTTTGTTTCTTCTGCTTTTATCTAAGATCACGCAACGTTTATTCTCTACTGAGCACCTGTATGTTTTGTTTCCCTACAGGAACAATGGCTTCATATCCAYGAACTGAGCTTCTTAAAACATAATATGACTTAGAAAAAGAAGTATCTATAAGATAAAATGCATCTAAAAAGTAAACAGTCTCTGTTAAGGCCTCTTTTTCCCTTCAGGCATGCCATSSTAAAGAATGAGAGAATGCCCAACAYGCTCAAATACMTTGCAGAAAAATATTTYTCTGTAAAGTCTGCCATCCTGTACAGCATTATTTTTTAAAAGTTATAGTACCCTTAATGCTCTCCAGATTACRGACTGGAGAAAATTTACTCCTATCTTCTGTTTACTCCTAGAAACTTTCCCAAAACTTTATACTCCCACACATCCTTGTTTAGGAAATTTAACAAAATCATCGTGTGGCAATCTTACACAATCATGCATGTTGTTCTGACAGTGTCACTGACTGGCTGGCTACAGTGTCCCTTTGGTATCAGGTGTTTAATGACTCCTGTTGATATTTACTAATGAAAATGATTGCCAGTGTGATGAGTAAGAGGATAGTGTGTAATTCAGAGCTATTTGTAAATGCCAGCAAGATGCTTTCTGCAGTAGCTGGTGCTTGGGGGAACTCAGGGTTTGACAAAATACATGTTACATGAAAATGGTGCCTGTCAGACATTGGGTTTTAAAGAYAGCTCAATGTCATGCAGGGCATCAGCAGTCTAGCTCAAATGTCACAGAATCAAGACAACTAAGTCCAAGAACTAATATTACATTCCCAGTGCAATCCAGTGCCCTTCCTTAAAGCCTATGTAAGGAGAAAAAAAATTCCTCTCCTTTTGGAATAGCTTTCTTTAAATAATGATTCTAATCATACCTGACAATAAGAGGTAAAATAAACAAGTAAACAAACCAGAACATTSTGTGAGGAAAAGTCAATCAGACAGTATCTTAAGTCAGACCAGGATATTTATGTTGTTCTGCAGAAGATCAAAGGGTTGCACTGCTAATGTGCTTCCATAGGTGATGTGTTAAATACATCATTACTTTTATAGTACTCTCACTTGTCCTTTCAGGGACCTTCTGCCGTGCTGAGATAACTTCTCTCTGTGTTCATTCTCATGTTTACTGACCAAAAAGAACGCACAACTAAACATCCCCCCCCMAAAAAAAGAAAACAAACAAACAAACAAAAAATACATACTTTTGCAAATATTGGAAGACAAGAGAACAACGACTATATGTTATGAGATGATCCAGATAGATACAGCCCAATCCTGAAAGCAGAGCTCTGCACTCACTGCCAAAGCAGACCACTTCTCAGCTGAGTCCTGTTGCAGTAATATAGGAAAGCTCTGAAAGCATAAAGATATGGAAGCCAGCAGAAGCTGGATGCCAGAACTTATTCTTTTTTGTTATCATGATCCAGAACAAGGAAACAAAGTTTAAGTAGATTTTTACATAATGTACTGCTTATCCCAGTTCATTATCACTGCTTATCCCAGTTCACTATCACTGTTAACATGGCTGAAAGCTTCCAAACATTTCTTTCTTTGAATTGAATCTGTGATTTTCTTTGAAAATACATATGAAACTAGATTCTGGGATATCCACTCTTGAAAAGAGAAAAATAAGGCCTTTGGGCACGAAACAGAGAGATTTTTGGTAGAGGGATGAAGGTTTTGTTTATCTATCATGGCAGAACTAGATAAGGACAAATATCATGACAGAGTATTAGAAAGTTGAGAAAAAATATAGTGAAATTAATGTCAAAAATATCATYGGAGAAGATAAGATCGGTACACATCCTCACACTTTTTCTTAGTAAGTAAAAAGACAAAAATACAGCTGGACATATCAATGATCCCTTCCAATTTCTGGAAATAGCCAGCTCTTATGAGATGGTAACATCCATTTTAATAACTCAGTTACTTATACTATACATCAAAAGCTCATAGGTTGATATCCATATCTTTAATGTAAATTAACTATGTGTGCTGCCAGTCTCTTTTCAGAACTCTTTTGCTATGTTGAGATGAATACTCTTGCATTCACATAAAACACAATATCAATAATTATTTGGTCAAAAAAAGAGGTAAGATTTAGTGTTCACAGGGTTGGAAAAGAGCTAGATCTTGAAAAACTAAGTCCAGCTATGTAATCTTATCACACTGTAGGAAGTGTAACATTCATATAAACTAACTCAAAACAGAGAAAAAGAACAGGCCATAAAACATATCAAAAAAAGAAGTAGGATGGACTGGAGTAATAAGATGCAGAAGGAAACTAAAAKGAAAAAGAAACAGCATATCTATAAAATATCAATTCTACCACAATCTCTTTATTTACTCTGTCAAGTATCTACTTGTATAATCTCTTAGAAAGAGATCACAGAATCACACAGRATCAGTAAGGTTGGAAGGGACCTCTGGAGATCATCTAGTCCAACCTCTCTGCTCAGCAGGGTCACCTAGGGCATGGTAGACAGGGTTGCATCCAGGTGGGCCTTGAAGATCT
>NW_028186701.1:2509493-2572211 GCF_003343005.1 Rhea americana
TATGCTGGACTCTCTCCAGGAGCTCCATGTCTCTCTTGTCCTGGGGAGCCCAGAACTGGACACAGTACTCGAGGTGAGGCCTCCCTAGGGCTGAGCAGAGGGGCAGGATCACCTCCCTCTACCTCCTGGCAACACTCTTCCTAAAGCACACCAGGAGACCATTGGCCTCCTTGGCCAGAAGGGCACGTTGCTGGCTCATAGTCACCTTATCATCAACCAGCACTCCCAGGTTCTTCTCTGCAGAGCTGCTCTCCAGCAGGTCAGCCCCCAGCTTGTCCTGGAGCCTAGGGTTATTTCTCCCTAGGTGCAGGACCCTGTACTTGCCCTTGTTGAACCTCGGGAGGTTCCTCTCTGCTCAGCTCTCCAGCCTGTCCAGGTTTCTCTGAACGGCAGACAGCCCTCAGGTGTATCAGCCACTCCTCCCACCTTGGGATCATCAGAACTTGCTGAGGATGCACTCTGTCCCCTCATTCAGGTCATCGATGAAAAAAGTTGAATGGGATGGGACCCAGTACTGAGCCCTGGGGGACGCCACTAGCCACAGGCCTCCAGCTAGACTCCACGCCACTGATGATGACCCTGTGAGCTCYGCCTTTCAGCCASKTCTCAATTCACCTCACAGTCCACTCATCTAACCCACACTTCCTGAGCTTGCCTAGGAGGATGTTATGGGAGACAGTGTCCAAAGCCTTGCTGAAGTCAAGGTACACAGTGTCCACTGCTCTGCCCTCATCTACCCTGCCAGTCATTCCATCATAGAAGGCTATCAGATTGGTTCAGCAGGATTTCCCCTTAGTGAATCCGTGCTGGCTACTCCTGAYCAYCTTCTTTTCCTCCKTATGTCTGGAGATGACATCTAGAATGAGCTGTTCCATCCCCTTTTCAGGGATGGAGGTGAGGCTGACTGGCCTATAGTTGTCTGGGTCTTCCTTCTTGCCCTTTTTGAAGACTGGAGTRACACTGGCTTTCTTCCAGTCCTCAGGCACCTCTCCAGTTCTCCAGCACCTTTCAAAGATGATGGAGAGCGGCCTGGCAACAGTACCCACCAGCTCCCTCAGTCCCCATGGGTGCATCCCATCCGGGCCCATGCATTTGCGGATGTCTAGCCTGCCCAGAAGGTCTCTAATCCTTTCCTCCTCAACCAAAGGAAAGTCTTCCCTTCTYCAGACTTTCTGCCTCACGTCCAGGCTACAGGATTCCTGGGGGCTGCCCTTAGCAGTGAAGACTAAAGCCAAGAAGGCATTCAGTAATTCTGCCTTCTCTGTACCCCTTGTCACAAGGGCCCCCACCCCATTCAGTAGTGGGCCCACATTTTACCTAGCCTTCCTCTTGCTGCTGATGTATTTGAAGAAGCCCTTCCTGTTGTCCTTGACATCCCTTGCAAGATGGGATGTCCAACAGGGCATTAGCCTTCCTTGCCACATCTCTGCATACTTTGACTGCGTTCCTATAATTCTCCCAAGTAGCCTGTCCCCTCTTCCACAGTCTGTGTATTTTCTTCTTCTGTCTGAATTTGGYCAAGAGCTCCTTGCTCACCCATGCAGGTCTCCTGCCCYTCTTGCTGCACTTCTTACTCATAGGGATGCACCGCTCTTGAGTTTGGAGGAAGTGATGTTTGAATACTAGCCAGCTCTCCTGGACCCCCTTCCTTCTAGGGCCTTAACCCATGAGACTCCACCAATCAGGTCTCTGAAGAGCCCAAAGTCCACTCTCCTGAAGTCCAGGGTTGCAATCCTGCTTGTCGCCTTACTTCTTTCCTGCCGGATCCTGAACTCCACCATCTCATGGTCACTGCAGCCAAGGCTGCCCCCGCAACCTTCACATCTCTAACCAGTCCCTCTCTGTTGGTAAGGAGAAGGTCCAGCAGGACACCCTTCCTCGTAGGCTCCTCCACCATTTGTGACAAGAAGTTATCATCAATGTGTTGCAGGAGCCTCCTGGACTGCTTGTGCCTTGCTGTGTAGTCCCTCCAGCAGATGTCAGGGTGGTTGAAGTCTCCCATGAGAACCAGGGCCTGAGATCGTGAGACTACTTCCAGTTGTCTGTAGAAGAGGCCATCAACTTCCTGGTCAGGTGGCCTGTCCTGTGATCTTCACCCATAAGCTCTTGACTGCCTCATCCTTCTCCACCCCAGGCAGAGCTCGATGCATTCCAGTTGCTCTCTCACATAAAGAGCAACTCCACCACCTCGCCTTCCTGGCCTGTCTCTCCTAAAAAGCACATAGCCATCCATGACAGCATTCCAGTCATGTGAGCTAACCCACCATGTCTCCGTGATTGCAATGAGATCATGGCCCTGCGACCGCACACAGATCTCTAGCTCCTCCTGTTTGCTCCTCATGCTGCGTGCATTGGTGTACAGGCATTTCAGAGTCAATGGTCAGAGGCAATTTCATGGTCAGGAGTGCAGGTTTCACAGGAAGGATTTAGGTGGGTCCCCCATAGCCATGTCCCGAATGCACATCCCCAGCTGCATGCACAAGTTGGAGGCCTCCCAACCTGAGCTGTGTTTTATCGTCCAACGCATCTCTATCTAGGTGACCCTGCTGAGCAGGGAGGTTGGACTAGATGATCTCCAGAGGTCCTTTCCAACCTTACTGATTCTATGATTCTATAACTCTCCCCTTCCTGCTTCCTACCTAGTTTGAAGCCCTCTTTACCAGGCTGGCCAACCTGTTGGCAAAGACATTGGTGCCCCACTTGCTGATGTGAATCCCATCTCTCTCCACCAGCTGCTGATTTTCAATGTCCCATGAAAACCAAAACCCTGTTGCCAGCACCAGCAGCACGACCAGTTATTAATTTGGATAATTTGTCTACTCCTCCTCCTATCCATCCCCCTCATTGGCTGGACCGAGGAGAAGACCACCTGAGATCCCAGACCTCTGACCACCATGCCCAAAGCCCTGAAGTCTTGTTTGATTGCTTCTGGTTTTCTCTCTGTATCATTAGCACCCATGTGAAAGAGCAGCAGAGGGTGGTAGTCTGATGAGCGTACAAGCCTTGACAACCTTTCAGTGAATTCTCATATCTGCCCCCCCGGCAGGCAGCAAACTTCTCTAGACAAGAGGTCAGATTGCAGATAGGTGCCTCCATCCCCTACAGTGTGGAGTCACCCACAACAACCACTCGTCGCCTCTTCCGAGTGTTCACGCAAGGTACAGGGTCTGATGGCCCAGTTGCTTCCCTTGAAGTCAGGAGATGATTCAATGTATTCTACTCATTCTTCACTGCTTCTTTTGTCCTGCCACTATTTATTGCATTCAAGTAGCCTCCAGACACACTTTTACTTCTTTACGTCTTTAAGAACATCCCACTTCCCAAAAGAGTGAGGGATACTAAAAGCCTGGCCTTCATATATGCTGCCAAGGGAAGGAATCCCATGGGATGTTCATGCCCAGACTGCATTATTAGTTTTTGAGAATTGCAAAAATTAATAACTTGTAAGTAAATTCAAAACCTAGTCTTTTGTTATCTGTGGATTTCTGAAAGTTTTGGTTTAAAGATTAGCTTGCACAAGAGACACAATTATTGCCATCATTGTCCTTTCATTTCTCTTTTAAGAAGAGCTCCATAAGTTGTAAGCAGCATAGTAAAATCACAGCTTTCTAAAATTCAGTGAGTTTTGCCACTCATTTCAGAGACAGCAGGACTATTTTTGATAGAGGGGCCTATCTGAAGGTAAGCATGGGTGTATATGTTTATGAATGTGTGACTGAGGAGGATTAGATCACATTCCCTAGTTTAATAATTCATTGGTGCCTACTAATCTTTTCTTTTTCTCACTTATTTTTCAGGATCATTCATAATGGACAGTTTAATGAAATACAACATCTACTTTGTCCCAGGAGGTGGACAAATGTACACCCTTATTTATGTAGTGACATTGCAGTCAGAAACACTTTCTGTGGAAATGCAAACTATATAGTCTACATATCACTGTTTGTTAACACAGTGCCAGCTACATCCTTGTTACTCTAAAATTTACTTCTAAAATTTACAATGTTCTGTCTGTATGAAAGCTCAGCATTTGAAAAATCTTCATGATTGAAGTTCACATAGCAGGCTGACAAGCTCAGTTCATCCAAATGCAAGCCAGACATCTCCCTAGTTGTTCCAAGGACATGGTATAAAATGGACTTAGATAAATGGACTTAGCTGGAAGAGCATTTTAATTCTATTGGCATACAAACAAGCACAAAAGCATTCTAATTCCCCTCAGAATTTTTGTATCTCCTCTTTTCATTGCAAGTAGCTAAGTTGTCAGTCCCACTCCTGTGAATACTTCAGTATTTTATACAAATTGAAAATCTTAAAAAAGGCAGACTGAAAGGGGGAAAAATGCAAAATCCCTTAAAGCATAGTGAGAGGAAGGAAATCTACTGTCAAAGTCTTTCTGTAAATCACCCAGAGAAATCCAGCTTGCCTATACTCCAGCTGAGTTATTCAAACCAGTGGGATTTAACACTGAGCAGGTAAGGAATGACCAAGGCTGTTTCCAGCCTACATGCCAGAAACTTGCATCGGAGGACTCGTCAATAATCTCTTCTTTAATCTTTCTCAGAACAGGTCAAATATTGAGCTGAACAATCTGAGGTTGCTGTGATGCTAAGCAAGCTCAGTGGCAAAAATATATCACTTATGAAAAGCTACCAACAGACACTGTGTACAAAAAAATGGCTACCTATCAATCAGGCTAACGAGAAGGTAAGAAAGGGATTTTAATTGATTAAATGTTAAATACACTTATCTATAAGTAGAACTATGTTTTCCTTCCTCTTAAGTCCTGCCTTACATGTGTAAGTTAACCTATAAATATACATCTGTGTGAGCAAAACACTATAGTATTTATTTTAAAAATCATTTAGATCTTAAGATAACACTACAAATTTAAGAGTTTGAACTATATATCCATGTCTCAGCTAATACCATTTAGCTGTTGTCTTACACAAAGAACATCTTAATTGGTGTATATGGTGTAAGAAACAGTTATTGCATATGTTAGAGTGGACTAAGTGCAGTAGGTTTCATTGCATTGCCTGTCAAAAAAAATGTGTTTTATGCTTACAACATTCAAACAAAATAAAATATAATGAAGGAGTAAAAAGCTAAAGAATCATACTATATAAATATTAATTTCCTCCAAAATTCATTTAAAATTTTATTCGGTGTGGTGTACATGAGTACATGCATGGCATGCATTCAGTGGTATACATGCTTAATGTTTCTTTTTCATCCTTCAAAAATTTCCTAGTTTTGAGGGACAATACACTTAAGTTGAAAATCAATCAGTTGTGAGAAGAGAGAAAGAGATAGAGGAGGAAGAAAATAATAGAATATTCAATAGGAAGGAATACCAAGAGATCATTTTTTTTCCATCCATTGTAAAATAAATCCTAACAAATGTTTGAGTAACCTATTCCTAAAAAACTTCCAGGATCAGAAATTCTACAGCTTTACTTTGGAAGCTTTGTCAAGGATTAAATCAATATATAATAAGGAGCAATTTTTCAAGTATCTGCCCTAATTCACTGTTAACATTGTATAAGCCCAATACTAGTCTCGCTTCCTACCCAGTGTAAGATTGAAGAATCAGATGTTCCAGTCTATTTTTCAATACTATTTTTCATATTTGCAAAATATAATAGAATCTTATTTCTGTCTGCTACTTTTCCATATTACAGAAATATAGTTTGTTCACTTTTCAATCCCTCATTTTCCTGACCTTTTGGACCAGAACAAATATGGCGGAGAGTGCTTAAGCCTGGGCTTTTAGTGATGCTTTAGTAGTACTGAAATTGTGCTTCCTTCTCTTATACATGATACTTATTTTATACTTTCTACAAAGAGTGAAGGAGAAAGGTTCTCATTCCCTTCTCCAATAAATAAAAACTAAAACATTTCTGTATCAAAAGGATTTTTTATTTCTTTTATCAAATGTTTTTGAAATATGACCATTTAAAAAGTCAAATTACTATAACAAATACCCATTGAGTAAATACATCTCTGTGAGTTAGTTTTATGAATTTAGAAGACTGAAGAAGACTTTCCAAATTAATTTTTAAGACAGGAGTCACAAAGTAAGAATTTATACCATAGCAAGGAACTCCAAAAGTAGAATATCTTCTATGGTCAGCTTAATGATTAACTATTTTCATGCAAATTTTCTGCAAGTAGATAAAAGCTATAGATTTAATGGACTATTTTTCATTATACTGATATTTATTTATATTCATTTAGACTCACTATATATTTTATATTCATATATCCATATGTAAATAATTACAATATTGTAATCCATATGTAAATAATGACTTAAATTGTATTAATAAGAAATCATGTTTATTTTTAACTGTATATAGATATATAATCATATTTCAGTTAAATATGTTTCCTAGTCTTTCAATTTTTCTCTAAGAAAATCTAAACTTTTCCAGGACATTTTATCTAAGTACTGTAATCTGCACTATGTTGAAACCTTTTGTGTTATAATAGTTCAAGGAATTTATTCATTTATGGTGCGTATAATAGATGGAGCAAACGTTGGCACCTTTAGGTTAAAATAATTATCATATTTATAAATATTTCTGAGGAAGGCCCCACAGATAAGCAGACTTTTATAAAGATTGTAAGCAATATAGTGGTTAAAAGTAAAAAAATGTGGAACACAGAGAGGGATGCAGAGTGGATAAAGCTACACGGTTACAATATTGGGGTTTTCCTTAGGACAATTTGCTTGTATTAAATGTCCCAGTATCAGGACTGAGAGACTGCAGCCTTTTAGGCTAGATATTTTTACTACATTAATTATTTCTGTGGCATCTGAGAACTTACAAAGAGCTGCCACTTAAGATAACTTTAAGTTTCTACCGATACAATATGGTCAGTTTTACAGAGCAGGAACATACTTGGCCTGCTCAGTCCTTCTCTGACTGTGAACGCACGCAAGAGAGAGAAAGCTGCAGCATGAAAAGAAACCTAACTAATTTCCTTATCCACTAGCCAAAACTGGCACAGGTGGGAACAACAAACAGGAATATACTCTCTTTGCAAGTATCTTCAGGGAGAAACAATTAAAATTGGGTCTTATCATGACTGTGCAGAGCCGGTTGATAAAACATAGCAATTTTTTTTTCCCAAGAAGTCAAATTCAGTGCTTATTGTTTCCGTAAGTCTAGCATGCAGCTTAATCTTAAAAGTCCCATCTCTCAAATATAAATAGTATTTGCTG
Source organism: Rhea americana (assembly GCF_003343005.1). Taxonomy (NCBI): domain Eukaryota; kingdom Metazoa; phylum Chordata; class Aves; order Rheiformes; family Rheidae; genus Rhea; species Rhea americana. Next base: position 2,516,725 of record NW_028186701.1, read on the forward strand.
TTGATGCACTGTAGTTTGAATTGTGAAAAAGTATGTCACCTTTAACACTACCCACCATCCTGTTGTATCATATTAGGGACCATCCCTGAGTCAACACGCAGGTCCAGGAGATACAGCATTAGATAACTGGACAGTTAAAACATAAAAGCAGATAGCATTGACTAGATACCTACTGACAGCCTGGTGTTTGAGCTGGCTAGTCTGCAGCTAAAGCCCAGCTAGAGCCAGAGAGAAGACAGCTGGAAGTCTCTTGGCACTTCACTGCCCACTAATTTCAATTTCTCCTCCAGATACTGCAGGAAGCAAGCTAGYGTTTGCTATGCAATAATGCTTAGAAAGGGAGAGTTTATCCAAATTTATAGCTACAAAACAGAATAGTCTTTTATTTTTTATTTTAATTTTTGTGAAGTTATTGTTCCTTGAAAGGAGAAAAATGTCAGTCAGAAACCTAAGGTTTCTCTTTAACCTGTTAACAGGTATAGCATAACAGTAATGTGAGCTTCCTAGCTCTACTCCATAAATATACTGCAACTGTGACCTAGATAAAATGTTTCTAAAAATGTAAGAGACTTCAGTTTTCCTGATAATTAGTTCCAATATTTTATCTATAAATTCTTGGCAATTTAACAGTTAGCACCTCACGACCATTCTTTGGTCTTACTTTTGCTAAAATCCATATTTGAAAAGAGCATTTTACATTATCGTGTACATTTCCCTGCTATCACAGCCACCCTACCATGTAATCTGTTCCTTATGTTTATAACTCCCCCRAAGTAGATTTGTTTGTTTATTCCTACTGATCTTATCAGATGTCTGACCCTAATATACACTTCCTGGAGATTTAGAAATCTTCTTATTCCCAGCCTATCACTGCCCAGCATATTCCATTTTGTTCTTACTTATGTCAACCTTGTTTATCCTTTGTTATCTTTTATGCAATTTATACAAGACAGTCAGGATACCCTTGTACCCTTCATTTTATTAGACTGAAGAAATCAAGATTTTCAATTTCTACCTGTAAAACAAAGCTTTCATGTTCATCTTCTAGCTCCTTTTGTTCTAGGTTGAATTTATCTTCTACATGGCTTCTGAGAGATTGCTAGCAATGGCAACTCCTGTCATTCTTTTTGATGTTATTATGTCAATATCTGTTCTTCAAGGGGGGAGGAAAAAAAAGAGTCTGTTCCACTGTTCCATTTTAACAGGTTGAAGAAGACCATAGGTCCAATGAGACATTGCAAGGCATGAAGAGACTGCCAAAAGCTGTACCCATCATTATTGAGAGGACTATGAAATGTGAATTAAGAATTGGTCAATAGGATGATTTTTTTGTCTATGTTTGAAGAAGTCAGTGCTTAGATGTCTTTCATAATGACTTGGAGTAGATCTTCCCTAAAGCCATCTAAAGTTCAATAGGTTTTACAAATCCCGAGGAAAAAAACAACAATTTTTTTTTGTATAAAACTATCTTGAGTATTTTGATATTGCCTTTTCCCAATGAGTCACTCGACACAAGAAAATGTTTTATAGCAAGGATTGTCTACTAAACAACCTAATCAAAATATTATTAAACAATTACACTGCAGTAGGCTGTTTAATGAAGTGTTTTCAGTGTGGTTTGAACGTTAATAGCAACAGTGGTAAGCTGCTTTGTGCTCTGTGTATCAAACAGCCCAGAGTAATGTGAGCTGACTAAGAGCCAAATAAAATCTTGAAGCACCTTTGACAGACAATATACTTGTGCCAGTCTAAATCTTGTCATGTATTATTATTGAGCATGGAAATGACAAAAAAGGAATGTCAAGAGCTTCTACGTAGTGTGTATCATAGCTAACTCCATGATAACGGAGGGCCTCCTGTATTCTGCCTTGTAGCTGTCCTGAGCTCTAACAGGGGGTTGAATCTGAGCAGGAATTTGAAGCTGCATATTTGATAGCTGTGTGGAAAGTTTAGATTTCTATTCAGATTCAGAAACACTTCTAGGTTGTTACTAAGGGTGCTACATCAGCATGTAATTTACAGATAGTCACTGGATCCCAAAGGTTCATTTGTTTTTAAAAGGAGGGAGGAATACTCAAGCAGATGTGGAAATGGACTGTCTGAATCTTTGCTGACTAAAACTTTTCTAAAGCTCAGTATCTATGATATGTTGCTTGCTTTAGAAAGATGCCAACAACAGGATATCCAGCCAATATTGAATTGAGAGGCACAGTATTTCGAGAGTTTTTCCCCAAAGCAATAATCTAAATTTCATTAAGAACATACACATTGTTACTGAATCTCAGTGAAGAGGGGAATTGATGGAGTGTAAAAATACAGAGCCATATCTGGATTTAAATCTATACTTCCTAGGGAAGATTATATTACAATTAATATAGGTGAAAACAAAGGGTGGATAACAAGAAAATTTATAATATTCCCATAATCTTTCATTGTTATCCCAGCTATGGAATTTAGAGATGTGGCTGAATCTTCTTTAAAAGTTCTTTAAGTTACTGTCGTTTCCATCTGTCTGCCATCCTAAAGCAGAACTGTTCCAAAAAATAGAATATCTGTACCTTAGCTCTCTTCAGTACAAAGTCAACATCCTATCAGGGCACGCTTTCTCTTCCAGCAACTCTACTGTGGGTGGTGGGAGGAGGAGAACAACTTTTTTCAGGTTGTAAGAGTAAATAGCTAGGGACAACTGCTTCCCAAAAGTCATAGAATCATAAAATCAGTAAGGTTGGAAGGGACCTCTGGAGATCATCTAGTCCAACCTCCCTGCTCAAGCAAGGTCACCTAGAGCACGTAAGACAGGGTTGCATCCAGGCGGGCCTTGAAGATCTCCAGAGAAGGAGACTCCACCACCTCTCTGGGCAACCTGTGCCAGBGCTCCGTCACTCTCMCAGGGAAGAAATTCCCCCTCACGGTCAGGCGGAATTTCTTGTGCTTCAATTTCTGMCCATTGCCTCTTGTCCTGTCACAYGGGACAACTGAAAAGAGTTTGTCTGCATCCCCTTGACACCCTCCCTTCAGGTACTTGTACACATTGATAAGATCCCCCCTCAGTCTTCTCTTCCCCAGGCTGAAGAGGCCCAGCTCTCGCAGCCGTTCCTCGGAGGGCAGATGCTCCAGCCCTCTGATCATCTTCTTAGCCCTATGCTGAAAGTCCCATCATAAAGTGTCTGGGACATTGCCTTAAATGGGCCTGCACCTGTATGGATGCCTAGGTGAAGTCAGCCCCTTGARTAGTTCCCAGTGGCATAGCCCAGGAGCCTTGCAGCAGTAGTAAGCAACTCCCACCATCTGCCCTCACATTTAAGAGGAGGCTGAGTTTCAAGGTCTTTTTCTTTTAGTTAGACCCTGCCCTGTCCCATCCCACTGTGCCTGTACATGCCTTTTGCCCTAAGTGCATGTGRGCTTTCATAATTTTATCACACTGTCACAGCAAGACTCCTAACTGTTGGTGTTAGCATGTGGGTAACAAGCACAAGTACTCTGGTAAAGCATAAAGCCATTCCATGAGAGTAAATGTTGCACAGTACAGAAAACCTACTTTTCTCAGAGGAAGGTAGATTAAATTATAATTATAAAAGGGTGAGATTTTAGGAAAAGTTATTGAGYTCTAAATCAGCCTCAGAGCTTACACTGGGAACTACCTTTCAGTAGCTTGTTCAGTTTCTTACAATGCCTAAAGAATTTTTAGCCTTATATAAGGAACTTTAATCTGAATTTTGCTGAAAAAGTTGGAAAAATTGCTAGGCTAAAACATTATTCTTAYCAATTACTGAAGCCAAGAAAGTTGGAACGATGTTTTGTCATCCTTTTCCAACTCAGCAACACAACRCACTGATTACAGTAATTTTCTCTTCTAAACAACATCTTCTTCCACTTCCAAAAATATCTTTTTCCACCCATCATCAAAGTGTTTCCTGATAGCAGAGAGAGAGCTCTAAGGGGGTGGTTGCCATGAGATAATCGGATAACACACTCCTGAGATCTGAGGTGTCGGAGGCATGGCTTAGCTGTGCTTTGCCTCACAACACCCCAGAGATGTGATATAGGCAATTGAAGTTTCTGTTTCCACTTATGCCTCATTGCCTCAGCACGCCAGATCACTCTCATGAAAACCTTGATGGTACGYCTGTGTCTAATATCGTCTGTGCTTATGGGTTTTGCAACACAACAATCTCAACAGCAGTAGCTATAGCATGGTACAGCAACACTAGATCTGGCCAAAAAATTCCAAAAGTGTGGGTTTTCATTAGCAGACGCTGATCTGTGAGAAACAAAGCTTTTTATGGGAACATAGTATGCATGAAGGAAATTATCAAGCAACTTTTTTTTTTTTTCCTGATCTTTTGCATTGGAGGTATTCCACTACCGCATAAATATTTAAATACTGACTGGGGCTGGGAAAAGTCTGACTGCATGGCCACCGGATTCAGTAATGCCAGGTTCAAATTTCTGCTTCACTCTCTGGAGCTCTTTCTCACCCTAGATAACAGTAAAAAAATCCATACCCAAATCCAGTTCAAGATCAGATTGGGACTTTAGGTCTGTCCACACTCTAACTTACGAAGTAAAGRGAAAATCACCATTATTGTAAACACTTACAAACTCTGCCAGCCAAAGACACCCTCACAGTACTAGCAGGTTGTTCATCACAGCAATAAATGCCCAGAGCCTCTGCACAAATCACAGGATAGGCTTGTGACAATACTATCTCATCAAAACTTGCAATAGGCAAGACATATAATGAATTCAGGCAGAACCCCTGAGTCATCTTGGCTAACACCAATTAATCCAGAAACATAGARACTTTGATAATAAGAGATGAAAAGAAAATTTTTCATTAGGGCAAGGAAAATCTGTACCCCAAAAGCCCCAACATTTTGTTAAAAAAATGTTATTGAAAAAGGAAAACAAAAGGAGATTCAGATTACCCTTTTTATAAGACACTTAGTAGAGCTAAAAAAAATAAAAAAAGAAAACCAACCAACCAACCAAACAAACAAACAAAAAAAAAACAAACAGAAAAATTCCTCTCGTTTTTATTATTCCAGTTTTTCAAAAGTCTAGAGAATGAGTGGTCAAATATTTACTTCCAGTAAGCTGACTGAATTACTGTCGTCATTCCCCTGTCCCCAGCCCAGAGGAAGAATGTATATATTTATTACAGAAGAATCTGCAAAGACACTGTAAGAATATTCATTGTTTATATTTCCCCAATAACTTTGTGTAATAGGAAAGTTACTAACTGATTACATCTTTCATAACCTTTTTTTTCCTCCCTTTCTTCTTTACAGCTGATCTGCTCAGTGTTATGTTTTGTTTTGTTTTCCTTACCRAAATTGTGGTTATAGCCTAAGCACTGCCTTTCAAAATGCCATTGGCMATGTCTTTAAATTACTAGACATGGAAATGCAAAGCTCTTTAAAAAGTCTGAAATCTGAGACCACTCAAACTAACTGATTTATCATCGTCAAGTAGAGGTATTACTGAAGTTGAATGATCCAGAGTATGACATGGTTTATCCTATGCACCCTCATTTTGGTAAYTTTGTACTACATGAGAAGAGTTTTACTTCTTTTATTAATTGTGTTGATTCCACAGTACTTTCTATATCAGATATATATAAGTATGTGGGATTACTTAAGTCTGTCCACTCAGTATCTACCTGCCCACCCAACATAACTGTGGAATAAACTCTGYCATATAACAGCTTATAGTAATAACCATTTAACAACAGATGATGCTCTGTCCCAGTATCAGTTACAGCCTCAATCTGGATTTTATTCACATTTATTCCCTCGATGCTTCTATTCATTTGAGTGGTTGGCAGGTGACAAAATGTTCCTGGGTTTGCATGTTACATATTAACTGCTGTCACACTTTATTATTTCCTAATATTTTGTATAAGAGTAAAGGGTCAGGGCCCAAACAGGATATTTTTCTTTAGACAGAGAATGTGTATTTTGAAGACAACATCATACCTCAGCAAGAAATCACTTATTTTACTGATGCAAGTATCATAATAGGAATTGTACAACCTAATTCTTATCACATTTAATGTGCCTGTAATGCTATGTTTATGCTCTAGAAGTGAAATCTTCACTTTCGAACAGTTTATGTACCATTTTCTAATAGTCAATACATTTTCAACACTAGATGCATAGCATCCTCAGGCTCTTCCATCAAATATACCTGGAAATTGTGCAGATATGGACATGGTTCAATGATTGGTCAAGAACAGCGGCTGATTTCCATTTTGTGGACATGAAATAACAAATCTTTGACTAATTGTGTTAGTGCTTATTTGCGTAGCACCCAGCAATCCAGTTCTAGAATGAATCATTAAAAATAAATACTTCCAGACTCAGAAGAGAGACTGTTGCATTCACCAGGATGTCTTAATTGACACATGTTCTGATCTGTACCCTCTGTCAATTCTCTTAGACCCCTAGGAAATGTCAAACCTGATGCAGCAAAGTCTTCCTACTAGCCAAACCTGAAAGCAGAGTATTATAACCACAATATTCTAAAATTCTCATACAGACTTTCACAATACTGAGCATTTTCTTTCACTTGCCTGTTCTGGTAAATTCTGATTCAGAAATGCACTTGTATCCTACAGTGGTATTGTTTAAATAACAATACCCAAGCAGGTATTTAAACAACATTCCATCATAAGCCTTAAAGCATATCTTAACTGCTTTTCTAAATTAAAACTAGGTTCTTTATATTATTAATGCTTTAATTGTTGATAGAATCTAAAAGTTGCTTTACAAACCAAAATATAGTCTGGCTATGCTGGGGTTATGCATTCAACCTATGAGAAGTAGAAGATATGGTATTGCAGATCTTTACATTCTTTCTGAAGAATGAATATATCACTAACTTTGCATCTTCCATCTTTTTTATTCACATTTTACTTTTGCAGCCTTTACAATAGATTCAATTTATAGACTWCTGCAAGCTACCACAGATTCCTTAATGAATTTATGGATTTTCTTTCTCAGTTGGCTCTAGAATCCCAGAGACTATTAATCTTAAGTGATTTCAGTGTCCATATTGACAATGTAGAAGATATGTTTGCTTTCCCATATGTTTGTTTTCCCACTCATCTTTTGCTTTATAGGAAAAATCATGTGTTTATTGGATTTGCCTATTGTCCCTCTAATAACTAGTGACCACAAGACTCACTTGTCTTCCAGCCATACTTATCACTGGATAGAATGACAGCTTTTGATTTTCTCCAGTGGCATGGTAGCACTCGCTATAATTCTTCTAAGTTTAATGTTACCATTTATGAAACTCTTCTAGTTTTTTTCTATTTATTTTCTGCCATCTTCTTTTATATCGGTTTGTGCTCAGTAAATGTAACAAATAGTTTTACCAATGTCAAAACATAAAATGTTTCGTCCTTTTAAAATCAGTTTTTAGATACATTTTTATTTTCTATCAGCTTGTATTCTTAGGGATTTTTACATTGTTTACCAGCTAATTCTAGTACATTGGCATCCTTTTCATCCATATCTTATGTCACTACTATTGCCTGTCTTTGGGTTGCTTTTGAACTCTGTGCCCCAGTACATTTTAATTTAGGAAATTATTTTCTTTTTAATTGAATATTTACATTTCCAGTTCATTTATCCTCATCATTTATCCTCACATTTATTTCTTCTAAATTTTCTAGATTTAATTTCCTTTAAAATAACATTCTTTATATGTCTCTTCTGATCTTCCAAAATGACCAGTTTCTTACAGTGCTGTTCCTGTGATATCCTGGACTTCTATTGATGCTCTTAGCCCTCACAAACACTTCTTTCACTTACTATAGACTTGGGGGTGGGAGGAATTACTTTCAGTTACCAGTAAAATGAACAAGACACAAAGTGGAAGGTTCAAAATTTGGTGAAAAGTTAATATGCAAGCTCAGACRTGTTCTTCAAAATATAAACTATGGGCTAATGTCAGTTGTTGAAGTTTACCATGAGAAACTAAGGTAAAAAAAAAGTATCCAATAGATGCTTCTTAGAAAAACACTATTCTACACATATTTTGTGTTGTAAGCATGAGACCTGAGAGCTACAGATGTGTTTTATGAAAGTCACTTAAACAACAAACGATGTCAGAAATGTTCCCTCATGCACATTTCATACGAGTGGCAAGGAATACCTAGGGTTCTCTTTCTTTTTTTAACGCTACGCAGTGGCAACAAACGGAGGAAGGATACTGTCCGACGAGAGTTTTCAGACTACAGCTTATTGAAAATTCTTTGGTAAGCTGCTGTTGGTGCGAATATCAGCTGATAATCTTCTCCYACTATCTCTCTCTTCTAGTTGTTTGAAAGGAATCATCTCCCTCCTTTTCGTACAAGCTGGCAAGTTTTCTACTGTTGCTCTCCTTTCTTGATAGGACATTAATTTTTTTCTGATGATGTTCCTGCATTGCTGCACACATTTTATCTTTTCTAAAGGAAGATTTTTCCATTCCTTACAAACTGAGAAGCTATTATATTCAAAACCGCTTTTGAAAAATTGCCTGTAGTCCTTGCAGAAAATATTATGGTTTTAATTTAGTTATGTGATGGTGAAAATAAAACCCTTAGAGAAATGAATGCTTTCTGGGGATGGCTGCTGGCACCTCACAAGTACAGCAGCTTCTGTGGCCCTACTGGAATCTGTCAGAGTTTTATCGTTCAGTTTAGTAGGACCTACGTAGGGTCTGAAATTGAAAAGCACGAAACAGAAATAATAACCTCATTTTACAGAAGTATTTTACCTCATTTTACTGAAGTACAGAGTCATGAAGTGGCTTCTTCAGAATCAACGACAAAGCAGAGAAATGAATAAAGAATATTTAATTCCTAAACTGAAAAGCTTAGCCACCTCCTCTGAAGTGTATCGTTTTATGAGTAGACCTTGACAGCCATTGTCAATAACATTAATTCACACACAAAACATCCTCCATTCCCTCTTTCTGACTGCCATAAGCATACAATTTTTGGAAACAACAAAGATAAAAGAATCTCTGTGACTATATATATTTTAATAAACTAACTAGTGCCAAATTAGGCTCTTAAATTCAAATTTCTGGGTTTTTTTGTTTGTTTGTTTAGTTTCATTCTGCTGTTCTTTGTTTTCTTTTACTTTTGGATTTTTGTAGAGTTTGTTTGTTTGTTCCCCCCTCCCCCCAGAACAACCCTTAGTGAGTTTAGGAAAGTCAGGCTAAGTAGTGCCCCAAACAGTCTCCAAGCTCAGTTTAGGCATAGCCCAGGCAGATCACASGCCATGAATCTCTCGAAACATACAGGTGACAGAGCCATCCGGGTATAAGCACTGAGAAATTTTAAGATTACCTAAGCAGCCAGACCATGCTACTGTCTTCAGGGCTAGGGGATAGCCTCATTTAACATAATAGTACAGATTTAGCTCCTGTTTACTGATCATTTTATTTATGTTTGAAGGTTAAGGATCGTATTGTTTTTCACTGGCTACAGTGAAAAATCAAATATGCAAATAAAACCTTTCAAAATCACATAAAGAACCTCCTTAATAATTGACTTCAAAAAAAAAAAAAAAAAAACAAAGACAATGAAGTAAAACTGTTCTCAGCAGTGGCAAATAACAAGGGCAAAAGACACAAATTACGGCTTAGAAGGTTCAGTTTGAACATTGATAAAGTCTTTTTTTTGTTTTTAAAGTTGTTTCATTTAAAAAAATTCTGTTGTTGCGGGGTATGTTCTGGACAGGCTGTCCAGATACATTGAGAATCTCTATTCTTGGAGTTGTTCAAGGCTCAGGTGAACGTGAATATGGCTAATCTGATCTAGTGTAGCAGAGTGCCTCTTTTGTCTAACTAGATGGCCTTTCAACTGATTAGTGGAATATCAGCAGAAACTGGAAAAAAAAATCTCAAAATCTCTGACAATATCAGACATAATTTAGGAAAGACTGTTAAATTATACTAATTAAATTCTATGCACTTCTATATAAGTTTATCCTGTCATGGGTTTTAAGGTTGCATCCAGGAATATTGTTTGTTTCCTTATCGCTACAACAGCTACTATGAAACTGTTTCTACTATTTGTGAAAACCCGGCTGGATGGTCACCTTTCTCAGACTTCTGTTCCAGCAGTTCACTCTGCTGATTTCCTTCTGCCATTTTTTCCCATTCGATTATTTTTTTTCTCTTAAGTAGGAACTTTAAAAAAAAGTTTTAAAAACTCACATTGCAGAATAAAACTTGTGAATATCAGGAAATACACAACCTTTAGAGGACTTGTTTCTCTGTTTTAAGTTGATGAAAAAAAAGAAGTGTGGACATACTCATACTCAGTCTCTTAAAGGCAGAAGTAACCACTTTCCATTTAATATAGGAAATAGCTTCTGTCTATGATTTTCCTGTCATTGTCTTAGATAGCGAAAAAAAAAAAAAAGTCTGATAGATTATTTTGAATTAAATGTAACAAAAGAGTGATTATCATTACTCAGCTAACACACCTACATAACCATCTGAATAACAGCATGGCAAACAATTCTTTTCTATGTATGTAATTTATAGGCATCTATAGTTGGTTTAAAAAGCCTATTAATGACTCACTGCAAATAAAGTCTCAGACCTCTCCCAGCCTCATTGTAGCAATCAATTTCGTTCTCACAAAGCTTTAACACTCTAGAATTAACTAATATCCATAGTAGACTTTCTAGCCAACAATATGCAGCTATTGCCGTCAATTTTTTTAAGAACAAGACAGACAGTTCTGGAAATAAAGTGCAAGGAGCAAGTCTGATAATTTGCCTTTACGGAGCTCAAATGCTAGTAAGGGCTGGTGTTTTTTCCACTCTAGCACTCCCATAGTTACTGACATGATTGAAGGTGAAGCAGCGCTAACAACAGTGAGGAATTTCATAACATTCATAAAAGCCTTTGAGCACACTCTTAGAAACAGCTGAGGCTCTGACCCAAAACAAAGACCTTGTGGGAACTTGCATGCAATTTAGACATCTTTGTATAAGACTACAGTTCTCAAAATGTGCCTGACAGCTGATATGTATCTTTGGAGGAACCGAAACTCTACAAATGTCTCAAATGATTTCCCCCTCCTCCCCTAAGGAAATGAAGTTTATATAATCCTGCTGTCTACTTCTGTTTGTCTATCAACTTGCCTCTTTAATCTTTTAATCCAATGGCTAAAGGGTTGAGGTCTATGGCAGCCCTGCACAGTACACAAATGCAGCCTAGTATATCAAGACTTATATAGTCTCAAAAGCAGATTTCTCAGCTCATCAGCAGCTGAAAGACAACATGGGTCCATTGAGCTCATCAGAATTAAGGTACAGTGTCCAGTAAAGTCAAACAACAAGCGAATAGCTTTCTATCAGTCAACCATGATGTTATTTTTTTTTATTGCAAAGATAGATAGCTATGTATATGGGAGACAGGAAAATTGTGAAAATTAATAGAAGAGATGGAAGGAGATGGAGGAATTGCACTGAGAAGAGATTGTAGAAGATATGAAATGAGTTCATAAGTTCACACTGAAGTGTGATTCAGTTAAGAAATCAATCTGCCCCCTAGAAATCGGGGGRGGGGGGGCGTTATTTTGTTATGTTCATAGATTTGCTGCATTCAATGATTTCTGTGTGTCTAATTTTCTGCAATTGATAAGCCTGAAAAGTTCTATGACTAGCTAACATTTAAACCCTGCCCAAAATGTAAATATCTCACTGACTTGCTTGCAGAAGACTCAGTCTTGAGAATATTCCATGAACTTCTTTATTAAAATATGTTTTTATCATAACGATTTGGAAACTAGCAGTTGCCTTTAAAACATGACAAAAAGACCTGCTTAGCTATATTAAAACTCTTCATGTTTAGAACTCTCCAAAGATATGAAGGACTTAAGAGTTTGTCTTCCTTCGCAAACATACACTTTCAGCCCTCTGGAGTGTGTTTCTTGTTCTGGGAAAGGATTAGAGAGGTACATTCAGCTTATCTTTTGAAATAGCTTGAGTTTGTTTTAAAATAATTGTGATCTTCTTAAGAAGAGAACTTGGGTCAAGGGGAGGGTATGTTGTATCTTCTACTCTAAATATTTTTTATCTATTTGGCCAGTGATTGTTGCTGAATCCATGCAGACTACTCCCAATCATCTTCTTTCATTCATGCATACTATTAACACACATCAGCTATGATCTACGCTTATTTTTTCTTTTTAGTTGAAGCATTTATTTTTTCAACCAGAGTGAACCCAGAGCCTTGAAAAGACTGTTTTTGGAAGCTGTTATGTGACTAGACCGAAATTTATTTCCCTCTTCTTGACTTTCTTTGTGTAGTTGAATTATATTAACCCTGTCACAACCAGTCCACAGAGGTCCAAAAGTTTAATGCCTTATATTTTTGTTCATTGCATGGGCAAATATTTTGAAAAAGCAAATTTAGAAAAGCACAATTAACCTGAGAATAAGTGAATACTCTGATGCTTTTAACTTTTAAGGCTTGAAAAAGGCTTAAACTAAAGTATTTCCTGTATTCTGGCTTGTATACAGAAATAACTGAGATTATCATCTCATATTCAGAGATAATGCTAAGTTATTAATAGTTAATTAATATTTATTTAACATCTATGGACTATGGCATATAATAGTTATAACCTTATGAAAAAGTCTTATATAGTTGCATTGACAGGTATATTCTGTTTATAACAATAATAATAACAGCAATGATAATAATAATGAAGAATTCTGTGGAAGGGTTTTATTCTTTTATTCACATCCATAAGGAAGTATAAAAATTCTCTTTTATACAACAAGAGTATTGTATTAAATTTTGTAGATTTTAAGAGTCATTTATCTATGCAGAAACCCCTACATTTTATCCATATTCAATCCTGTAGGACATTTGACTCACTTTAGATATACTGTATATTGTGCGATAAAGAATATCTTTCAGATGTTCAGTTTGTATACATTTAGCATACAACTGAAACAGTAAGATTAATTAAATGTTTTAAATTAATTAATTGTGTTGATTGCTCTCACAAGGTCAAAACTAGGTTAAGATTAAAAAAAAGATATTCTAAAAATTCATTAGGTATGTTCACAGTGGGTAAAATAGTCTTCTGAGTTCTACAGTATTTGCTTCCTCTCTTCTTCCCTAGTTTGTCAGTAGCAGCCATTGACAGAGCCACAGCTTGATTTGATGTTAAGTGATGCTCATCAGCCATCTCACTGTCCTACTGATAATCTCTGAGAGATTTCCTTTTGCTGGTCCAACTGTTTGTCATACACTTGGTTGCATAGCTTCCATCACTTTTTTTAATAGTTATGCTTAGTGCAATTGTAAGAACATTAATAATTTAAAGAGAAAGATTAATAAATAAATAGCATGGGATACAAGTTAGCTGAGCTGGAGATTTCATCAACTGTGAGTCAACATTTGCTGTTATCAGAAAATATTCACGACTTTAAYGGAAAAAAGAGCAGCAACTTAATTTGGTCCCATAGGATAGGTATATCAGTAGAGAGAGAAAGTAGAAGAAAAAGAAATTTAAGGTTTCTTGAACATAGGCAATTTCTACTAAAAATAAACAAAAATGCTTCATGTTCCTATGATTTAAAAAAGGAAAATAGTGTCTCACTTACTCGTTCCTCAGGATTACACTGGAAAATCTAGGATGTCACTGTTAATGCAGAATCAACATGACAATGACTTCTTTCACTCATTGACTTGATATTTTTTTGCTGCAGTTACTTTGAGGGTGAAACAATTTTCTATTTACACTAAACATGCTGCGTGTATCRCACAGGCCTACCCAGTGGGTAAAATAAAGGGGATATAGCCTATCCTGATGCTTAACTAAAGACTTTTTCTTCTTTTTTGCTCAGTAAACAATTCATTCTTCACTGCTGAGCAGATGATTTATCATCTTCAATTTCCACTAAGAACATTTATCAGTATGAAACACATGAATGATATATAAAACGCCTTTTGATTATAGCTATTTAAATTATTGCAAAACACATAATAAGCAAGTGTCTCTGAGGGACTGAGGATTAAAGTCATGCAAATACACTTTTGTTTTGCAGGTGAATTGGCATTTCCTTAAATTTAATTTACTGAGTTAACTGTAAATTGAATGAATTGCAACTCATTTGAAAGCCTGAACCTCACACAGACTCAGGTTTCCAAGGTAGAGAATGAGCCTGTTACTATGTTTACATCTCATCTAACATAACAAAGACCCATTTCTGGTATTGATCACAGGTACTATTAGCATTATGATCATTCCAAATGAAAACATATATAGCAAGGCATGGCAACATACTATCCTGAGCCATAAAGGCTGAAGATCTTTCAACTAACTTGAATTAAATCATCTGGATTTGCAGGATCACTACTACCTTGCTAATTTCAAATGAGTTTAGATTTCATCTTTTAAGGACAAGCGACTTACATTTATCAAAACCGACTTACTGCATGGTACCAGCCACGAAGTTTCACCAAGCTATGACCTTATCAAGTTCAATAACTTGTCATTGAAATAGAACAATCTTGAACCAAAGTCCTCRGTGATAGAGCATTTGTCAAATGTCTTTCAAAGCTGCTACAACCCTAAATGGCAAAAATATGATCTTCTTTTACATTTTAATATATTTAAATTCTCTTTCAGCTATTGAAAATTCTTATTGCTTTTCTGGATTAGAGAACTTGGTCTCCTCACTGTCTACATGTTATGAAAAATCACTAATCTATTTGGGTCATCTCACAATCTTCTCTTTGTTTACATAAGTAGGTGGAGCTTCTTTTAGTTTCTGTGACAAGATCAGTCTTCCAAGGACAATGATAACTCTTGCAACTCTCATGTAATATCACCAGAGAGAAAGATAGTTTTGCTGTAATGGTCTCACACTAAAAGATGATACCACCTTCCAAGCAGAGGCAATCAACAATATTTTGAATTTGCTGAAAAAATATGGGTTTTGTTGTTTCAGAACGATTCATCTACTCTATTTGAAGAAATCAAACATTGTTAGTAAAATAATAATCATCCTTATTAGGTGTTAGATTCGTAATACATCAGGATGTGTCATCATGGTTTTATCTATGTATTAGGAATAAAAATCCTTAGCTAGTCTCTGCAAGACTTCTGCCTGAGAGAATATGCAACTATAACTTCAACTTATCAGAAGCTATGAGATACACAGCCTGGGTGTGTAAGAGATGTCCTAAAATTTTTTTATTGAAACAGTTCCACAATTTATTAATATTTAAACATTCACTGCAGTAGTGTGGAAATGCAGATAACCTATCTCTCAATTCAGTGTCTAACAGCCTAGAAACTGTCCTCAATCATTTGTACTCTGTCTCAGAAATAATTTAATTTCAATAACAAAGATTCAAGGAGACTTATTTTAAAATAACATGGTTAGAAAACTCATTTGAGATGTAAGAGACTCATTTGCTAATCTGCTTTCTTGCTGATTTACAGTTAGCTCTTTCATGCAATGCAGCCTAAGAACTGCATTTACTATTTTCACTTCTGCATTATACAGAGATTTAACTTCATTGTTTCCTCTTCTAAAATCCCTAACTCCATTATAAACCCACCTCTTTTCAAACAATGGTATCGTTCATACAATTAGTGATCTACGTCCTTTGCTCCTAAACACATACCTTGACACTTGATTGCTTTAAAGTATATATAGGTTGATCAAAACTAGCAATATTTATGTTACTTTATTACTATTATATGGACAATTTTTAATTAGGAATAAATGTATACCTTTTTACCTGTCATTGATAAAATTCTGTATAGTCCTCAGGCTCAGAATTGAAATTTGCAAACATCCCATTAGTGCAATGCTGTGCTATAATGACCCATCATCAAAGTCTACTTTGAGCTATTTAGAGTGACAATTTTTTACAATGCAATATGCAGCTTATGTATTAATTGTAAGAATTTTAATCAAAATATTGTTAGGAGTTGCTGAACCGGGCAGAGATGAGGTTGCCATAGCTCCACAACTGCAGGTCCAGACAGTGCTTAAGCTGAATATATATTCCCCATAGGCACACACAGTCTATATGGTGTTCTGGAGAGCTTCTCCCGTTAACTTGTCCTGATGGATGTCACTCCAGGACCATGGAGTTTTTTACCCACCTGTGGTGCCCCAGGAAGGGCTGGGTCAGAGGGCTCCATTTCTTTGAGAAGGTTATTGGGGTTGCTCACCATCATCACATTCCTTTCTATTCCTTTGTGTTTATGGACATTAGCTCTTAATCACATAATTTAACAAATATCATACAATATTTACTCACAAGAAGACTCAGAGAAGTCCAAGGGAATGGCCATATCATCCCAGGGGATCAAGACTGATTTGCCCACCCTGTGGATGGGATTCAGTGTGAGATTCAGCTTGCACAAAGATAGATAAAACCTGCAGCACTTATTAGCTCACAGCATGCAACACATTTATCACTTATTTATTATTTATTTGACTCAAGCATAGCACAGAAGAACTAACAGGAAGACTGTTTTACAATCATAGGTGAAGATAACGCCAATGTTTCCTTAGTCTGTCCAAGGAAATCTACTTACTCAACCTCTTTTTACTTTTATTAATATAAAGAACTCAGCTTTTATTGATTGAACTTATCTATTCTAGGAATAAGATGCCAACAGTTTTCACCGCTGTTTATCACCTCAAATGACAAAAGCTTGTTGACTATCAGTAAGAAATAAATCAAGCCTGATTAAAAATGTAAACATAACTATTTCCTATGTGCTTTCTTTTAAGCGTATTTTATCAAACCTTATATTTCCCATTTAAAAAGACTGACTTTATCAGAACACAGAAAAAGCCAAAAAGTAGTACTTTATTTTGGATTGGCCAGAGTTTAAAATTCTGTTTTGATGTATCAGCAGGACACATTGTTCAGCTTATTTCACTATAAATTTCTTTAAGAATTTCAAAAGCTGCCATGTTGGATGAATTGATTTTATCCCAAGAGGTTATTTTCTATATCATTAAAACTACAGACTACTCAGAGAATATGGTCCATATAGAAAGACAGATTAATGTGGAACCACAACTGTATTACTTATGAAATGCTTCAATACAAGACTGCATTCAAATGTTAGTTTTGATCAGACCACTTTAGTTGAATTTAAATTAAATATTTTGACATTTCCCATTTATTATCCCAATGTAAGATACAATAGTGTTGAAATATTAGCAATTCACAATGTATTCCAGATCAGAATTGCACTTTTGAAGCAAATCCAACTATCCACATTATGGAGCGCATAGGCTTGATTTCTTTTGGAGGAAACTAAACCATAGGGCTCAGTCAAGTCTACGGACTAGACTAGACATGGTCTGAAGTAAGCCTTCTTAAAATATGTATAGTGGGCACACTAGGTCTTCAGCAACAACTGTTTGCTCTTTGGATATTAGGCCATATTTCTTGCTAATTTAGATAAAGCCTTGATCACTAGTGTAACTAGGAGCTCTAGTAATGTGCTTGAACTAGTCATAGAATGTAGCAGTTCAGCAGTATTATGTAGAATATAAATAGAATAAAATAAAAATATTTTACATATATATATATATATTATAGATAAAGGTGTCAGCACACTTGCTTCATCAGGACACATTTTTTTCAGGTGTCGAGGGGAAATAAATTTCTGAGTAAGATTTCTGTTCCCACAGAGTTCATCTCTGTGATGATTTTCACCACTTAGGTTTCTGTTTTCTGAACTCCACGGTACAAGAGAGACATGCAGCTACTGGAGAGAGTCCAGCGTAGGGCTACAAAGATGATCAGAGGGCTGGAGCACCTGCCCTGTGAGGAACGGCTGCGAGAGCTGGGCCTCTTCAGCCTGGGGAAGAGAAGACTGAGGGGGGATCTGATCAGTGTGTACAAGTACCTGAAGGGAGGGTGTCACGGGGATGGGGACAAACTCTTTTCAGTAGTACCATGCAACAGAACAAGAGGCAACGGGCACAAACTGAACCACAAGAAGAGGGAATTTCTTCCCTGTGATAGTGACGGAGCACTGGCACAGGTTGCCCAGAGAGGTGGTGGAGTCTCCTTCTCTGGAGATATTCAAAACCCGCCTGGATGCAACCCTGTCTAACATGTTCTGGGTGACCCTGCTTGAGTAGGGAGGTTGAACTAGATGATCCCCAGAGGTCCCTTCCAACTTCAAGCATTCTGAGATTCTGTGTTACTAATAGAAGTCATCTAGAGCTCTATGGTGACATTGCAAGAACTTTAAGTGGAGTATTAAAGTGGAAATTCTCCTGTACATCAGAAATACTCCTGCTCCTAAAACAGATAATTGAGAATGGCTACAGAGTTTCTGGCTATACTGAATCAATGACAGGATAGTCCCTTTCTGGTTGTGGACATATTGCAATCAGAGAGGGTCTCAGAGGTGAGTCAGCCTGCCCTCCTCACTTAGACACCAAATAAACCTGTTAGCATGGACTATGGCATGGACTAGAGTTAACTGAAGTACACATGAACATGTGGGTAGACTGACATGGGTCAAGCATGAAGTCAAAACTCACCTAAATAGAAGTGTAGATGCACTATTTCTAGGCATCTGCTTTGGCTCTGGTATCAAGTTCCACCAACAGGGTGATTCATCCATTAATTTCAAGTTCTTCTACACCATAAGACCTAATTTTGAGGAAAAAGGGACCACAATAATAAAGCAAACAAGCAAACAAACAAACAAACAAGCTTTGGCTCTGGTATCAAGTTCCACCAACAGGGTGATTCATCCATTAATTTCAAGTTCTTCTACACCATAAGACCTAATTTTGAGGAAAAAGGGACCACAATAATAAAGCAAACAAGCAAACAAACAAACAAACAAACAAAAACCTTCTTCGGAATTACATTTTACAAAGAGATGTCAGAAAGCACAATGAACCATTATAACTTACCTTCATTGAAGCATTTTTTCTAGTTGCAGCTGTTTCAACATTTCATCGTTAAAGAATGACATTTTGAAGTAGTATTTTGCATCTCACCATAGATATATGTCCTAGTTCCCTAACAATATATTTGATGGTATGAACTCTACCCAGTGAATTTTATTCTCTTTCTTTTTTTCACATGAAGGCAATGAAGATTATAGTGCATAACAATCCCTTGTTCAATATATTTCAATAAAATGAATACATACGTATTTTGAATAACCATGTGAACTTTGGTGGATGTTCTTAAGCAGGATGAAAACTCATTCTTGGTTTCTGTGATAACATCTTTGACATTCAGTGCTCTGGACTGCATAACATATTCCCCATGTCTGGGGTTTTACTTCAGACTAGATCTAGCCTGATCCCATGGACTATATTTCCATTAGTTTCTTTCCATGTTAGTTGATTAGGGCAGCACTCATTATTACCATTTATCTTCTGTCAGTATTTTTAGCAAATATCTACGTTCTGTTACCTGTTGCTCTTAAGGTTCATAAGGTTCTTCTATATAAATCGAAGATAACTTTTTCTAGAATCTGTATGTGTCAACAGTTTTTTTTTTTTTTTTTTGTTACTAATAGTTACACTGGTATTGAATGCCAAAAAATGTAGGAATTTGGCATATGTCTTAGTTGAATTACAGGGAGATATTTTGGATTATTTCTTTCTACATAGGTTTATTTTCACTGTAACAGTGCTCCTATTCTGTAATTTTTAAGCAAAATAAAAATTTTAAAAAGATGTTTTGATATATTTATTTTGATTGGAAATATTTAGATAGTTTGGAGCATTTAGGTAATCTGAGTGTAATTTGATATTTCTTGAATGCTTTTTTTTTAAATTTCATTCAGTGCTATGCATATTATTCCAACTATATTCTCTTTCTTCTATTTCTACTAATTTAAGGTATTGCAATTAAAGATAAAGATGAAAACTTAACCTCCATCAAGATTATCAATGATAGTTTTAAAGAATAAGATCTGGGGATTTTAGTCACAAATAAACCAGATTTCATAACTCATAGGTAGTTATATGTAAAAATTTCAAGATATAAATTCAAATTACAAGGAAGACTATTTTTTCCAGAAAACTGGAAACCAGTTTTTTTTGGATGAACTTTGAATCTTCTGTGGAGTTTTAGATCATTGCAGCCACTGTGACTTTGTTAGTGAATTAAGATTATGTTATCTTTCTATAAATTATCTGCATTAACATTGATTAATTTGTGTCACAGGTCAGTACTTTGGCAATGTTGTCAAACATGTTGTTAAGCATGTACTTTTTATTTTCCCGCTCTTTTTTTTCTGAAGATGTAGGATCTAATACAGCTTCTAATATTCTCCAGCTTCACGCACATAATTTATTTCATTAACTTAATTTCATTCACTACACTGTCAAAATGATGACTATAGTGGTAGATAGGAAAAAGATATACTACCTCCATGTGATCCTATAATTTCCATTTTTTTTTTTTACTTGCCTACCACCAACACATACTTCTGCATTTAGGGCAATGTATTTTTTGTTTACAAGATACTCTTGAATCTTCATACAATTAGACATCTTTCGCAGTGACAGGTGAAAGAAAAGAAAGAAAAAGGTTTCTCTCCTAAGAAAAGAAAGATTCCCTCGAACTTGTTCAATTACTGAATGGATTTAGGTTGTTTGCCAAAGTGTGATTCATTTTCAGTTTTCTAGGACCTGACTGCTTTTATTTCAAATCTATTAAGGTATGTTTTTTTTAGTATATAAGAATAATAATGGTCTTTTCTTTGTGTCTCCATGGTGCCCAAGTTGACAATAGAATTATTATAAATTTTATCCTATAGTTCATTTGCTAATGGTCTTCAATTATTTTTTTTCTGAATGCAGTGAGCTCAGTTGTAAAGCAAGAAAATTAGCACCCTGCATAGATAATCCATCCAGCCTTTGGTATCATTCTAGAATTTTTTATGCTAGTTCTTTTTCTGTGATATTTACTTTATACCCTGATGCTTCAAAATAGTCTCCGTTGAAGTGAATAAAATGGGCCCATCTGTAGAGAAAATGGAGCCGCTTGTTTCACGTCTGTGGAAAAGTCTACATATCATAATAACTGTTTGATCATATTATTTAAATTTCTTTTAGCTAATAAAGGGAGAGTTGCAAGCTAGGTCCAATGAATCTATTTTTATTATTTTAAGATAATATTAACTAGCAATAAGAATTTAGAATATGAATATAGTAAGTGAAAATGAAACATATGTATCCTTGTTTCCATGAAGCCCTTTACCTGAGGACTTGCCAAACTTTAATATAAGTTTTTGTTAAGTAATAGTGCATACTCTTTGGGTAGATATAAAGTGATCTACAATACACTGGGAGATGGAGGGGTAAGACACATTCTACTAACTAAAAGTGTGATCTGTTATCATCCAGTTGTTTTGATTTACCAGGGTAAAAAAAAGAGGACACTTAGGACTGTGAAGCTAGACAGATTTCAAAACAATGCAAAGTGGTTCTTCATTCTCAATGCAGACTTGAGTATGTGTCACCAGCATAGAGAGGGTGACAGGGAGCCCTGTAGAAAAAGATTAATGATGCTAGAATTTACCAGCTTGGTGCTTACACCGCACTTTCAGTGTGCAGGGACAAACTGTTTGTTTTCCCTTTTAGATTGCTTACCACTGCTTGATTTACTGGGCAGCAGAGTGAAGACAAGGCTTTAAATAACTGTGGCATGGCTACCATTCTTCTCAGCAAGCAACTGAGCTTCTTGTTGAGACTGAAAAGATTACTTGTTCCTGCAAAATAAAGGATTACTCTTTGCTACTAGGATTTTTTGTAATGAAACATGACCCTAGAGGATATTTCAGTTGTAACTTATTTCTGATTTTGTGTATTTTTGAAGTCTTTCAGCAATGAGGAAAAAAGTCGGTGAGTAATGGAAGGATCTACAAATGAATCCCTAAAAAATTATACATGCAGTAAAGCTTTGCTCTGTACAAGAATACACAGGCAAAAATGAAATTGTTTAACGTTGTTTCTCAGTGAATTTAACAAGTTATAAAGAGCTCACAATTTTCTCAGTCAGTATTGTACAAGATGACATTGGATGAAATTCTCTGCTTGTTTACTCCATTGAAGCCTCACTGATTTCAATTCAGGTACAATTTGGGAAACATATACAACTAGTCTAAAGGAAAGGCAAAACTGCTTTCTGCACATAATGTTATTACAGGTGTAACTCCACTGATATTGAAGGAGTTACACCAAAATGAATGTCATCCATTATGTTCCAATTATAGCACGTAATTCTCTTCAAAATATTTCAGCTCCTGGATGCGCTCAAGCTTAGCAACCCCAGTCCCATTTAGTCTCATATTTGCACTTGTAATGGATTTTGTGAGGGAAATGTCATTCCATCTGGATAAATTGAGTGTCTTGACAAAACACTGCAAACTTGTCACYGGAGAAAAGGTTTTAAAACTGACACAATTTCAGACATCTTAACAAGCAGAGGGCTGCCTGAGACACACTTCGTAATAAAAATTCATCTTCCTAATTAGTCAGAAATTATATTTACTTGATATCAACTCTTCTTTTCAAGCATGCTGGAGGACAACGTCAAGTCTGTACAGCTCTATGTATAATCCAAATCTTGTTTCACAAAGGCCTTTTCCAAATGCACAAAGTTGGGTGGTCCCTTGGGGGAGGAGAAGAGCTCAGGGCCTTATGGTGACCCCCGCTCATGAATCACTCAGAGAAGGTGAAACCTGGCACTTAAGTCGAGGTTATCTGAGGTTCAAATTCAATGTCATTTGCATAACATCGAAAACTAGAATCTTACTTTTCAAACACTTTCACTAAGACATTACCCAGGGGGAGAGCAAAACTAAAATGAAGCAGCAGTAACTGCCCCAGGCCAGCAAAAGAGGTGCCATCAACCCAAGAGGACAGGCAAGAGGGTCATTTTAAAATGCCCCTCCAGGTACTGAGCTCAGCTATGCAGAATGATAATCATTATGGTTTGTATACTGTAGAGAAATAGTGTATAGAGAATGTAGTATGGCTTCCCTTAAACATCTACAATTTATTTACACAGTTGTAGGCCAGAGCCATTAGTCACGAGTGGTGGAATGAAATAAAGCTSTAATGTATATAGATAAAAGTATCCTGGCCAAATTAGTGCAAATAAATCTAATGTTTCAAAGGTCATTAGTGTATTCTGAAATTATACCACATTTCATTATGAGGAAATTCTGGATTGTCACATGATTTCCATTTTGATTTTTTGTCTCAGAAACAGGATATCACACTACTGGAAAAGGCTATAGTTTTATCCTGTGTTTGCACGAAACATAAAATCTCTTATAGATGTAGCTTGATCAGAGCACAATGTTTTCATTGCATCTGTCTATCTCATGCTTTCACACAATCATCTAACAACATATTATCTGAGTAATCAGGACCTGCTTATTGATATGTCGGTGCATTGGGCATGTTTGACTTTATATCAGCAAAACCATTAGGTACCAGGAAGAAACAAGCTTGTAGCCTTCCCATCTAAACAGTGTTTTCCAGCTGGTGGCCCAGACAGAGAAGTCTGGGGGCAAAGCTGGCAGGACACACAACTTCCATTAGGATAAATACATCAATACTTCTGGGCAAAATAAAGCATATAGGGCTCAGATCATTTCAGTTGTACCAATAYTATTCAGCTTCTCTGGAAAGTATACTTCTGTACTGGGATCTCTCTTCTAGACAGTGGATGTTTTTTACCTGCTCATTTTATATGGTCCAGATATAGCTTCAGAAAAGCCTTAAACTGATATTACTGATTGCAGAATGCTAAAATAAACACATCCATATAGTCTTATGCACTAATTTAATTAAAGTTTATTTAAAAAATCAAGCCTTTAAATAAACCAGCTAAATSTCCTAATATGGACAAAGCCTTGAGACACATTCTATGTTCTTCRTCACCCTTGGTTCTGTCAAAATAATTTACTGAGCAACATGCAAAGAAAATAAATTCTAAATTTATTAAAGCTAAGCTGGATGTGAGAAGCAGCTACCTCTCTAGTTAAGTTTTCAGATAGTAGCAACCTTCAGCAGGTGRTGTGTGTATAGGAGGATAATGAGGAGCTGGTGGTAGGCTGTGATCACCTCTTAACCTAAACCAGCTCCAGCTGGAACAACACATCCGGTTATACCTGTAACGTCTTATTTTATTTAGCAATATTTTTTAAATTTAGCCCAGAAGCTAAAATGTCTTCTACATAAATTAGAAGATATTGCAATTACATTTTCTCATGTCAGYGATTTCATTTACTATTAATTATGGTTCAAGCATAGCCATGAGCTAGGTCTGACATGGTGTCACAGAGTTCAGTGCTGCTCTACATGTATGAGAGAGATCCCTTCCTTCTCTCATTTTCCTATTCTGATTCTCTGAAATAACTTGGTRTGTTTTCCTATATTGCAAAAACCCAAGCGCAAGGTAAACAATAGCACTGAGATATGAAGCATGTAAAAACAAGATTAGCTGCAGCAACACTCAACCCCAACATTGACAGAACATTTATTAATTGAAAATGACAATRCAAATAAGTATATTTCCACTTCTAAAGTTTTATAGTGAGACACAATTACAAATTTTTATTTTTCTTAAATAGTTATATATTTATATWTAAATAGTTATATATTGGAAGGCCAAGGAAGAAGAGAGACTAATTTCATCAGATAAAAAGAAGGAAAAGATTACAYTTACCCCTGTGAAATAAATGGCCAAAAAAGCTGCAACATGTGAATACACAGCACTAAAAGGGAACAAGGCAAGACARTGAGAGTAATACTAAAAATGTTATGTATTAATATAGCTTAGTCATGTGTTTTTCAAAAACTACTAAAATCAACAGAAACATTCCCTCTGCAACATAGCCCACTTTTACAATCAATTAGTTCCAGAAAGATACCTTACAGTATTGTTTAATAGTTTTTCAACTAAATTTATATTCCTTAGAATATTTTTCATTTTTATCTGGATCCAAAAAACTATAAAATTATTTGAGGAATAAAATGTTTTTAAGAGAAATGAAAGTTAATCACAGAAGAATTATGGAGTTTACAAGTTGGGTCAGAGTCTGGTCTCCAGACAAAAACGACATGAGAAATTCTGGAAGTAAACTGAAGATATACTTTCATGGACTTGGCTGCTGTCATCAGACAGACCAATTCTGAAGAAAAATTGAGAGATGTGTCTGCTGCCATGTATCTTATGAGGGGGTTTCCTGTGACAGGGGCAAAACCTTCATTGTTGTTTGGAGTCTGAGACAGTAAGTGGATATAATATTTTGAAAATAATACAATTATCTTTATGAATATATGCTTCCAGATTTATTACTTTGGCTTCAAATAAATTCACTTTACAATATATATAGTCAGCCGCTTGACTTCACTTCTCATTTATTCTAGCATAGCAATTAGTCAGAGGTTAAAAACAGGACACCTCTTTTGTTTTACACTTCTAGAACTGTCATTACTTAGAGGAAAATCTCTCAAATGAACATATCTCTTATTCTACCTTCCCACCGACTTCCATTTTTTTTCGGTTAAGTTATTAATTAAAGCAAAATATTTTATTTGTAACTTGGTTACTTTCAGTAATTTCATTTTAAATAAAGCATTCTTCTTACAGAAAATATATGTATTTGAAGTGTATATGTTTCTATTCCATACTCCCATGATTGGGATCATCTTTTAGTTAAAGCAGAGAGTGAATGAGGAAACTTGTGTTCTACTTAAGAACTTGAAGTTCTAGTTCAGTCTGTCATTGATTTACTGTGAACTTTGGACACATTCTTTTCCCCTCTGCCTTAAATTCCCATACATAGAGAAGATGACAATATTATTAATTAAGCTTTTCAGATTCCTTGAGAATCCTGAAAAATACTCAGTATTGTGATTAACTATTACCGCCTGTAAATGTATTAAGTAACAAACATCAACAACATTTAAATAGCAAAGCTGTCTATGGCATTTGTACACTATTCAAATATGAGGACAACAGAAAGAACTACTTCAAATATTAATTAGTATATGAAATTCTGGGGTGGGAGGCATGGAAACAAAAAAAAAACAGAAAGGCAAAAAAATCTGTAGATAATAGCAGCTTTAAAAATACAATTAAATCAACAAAAAACCAGTTGCTTTGTGCCATACTAAATATAGGTTGCTAGAAAAATGATAGTCACACTCTGAAGGTATATATTACCAAGACTAGATATGGTTATGCTTTTCAGCTTTTTGAAAAATAGCATGATTTTCCTATTTAAATATCTACTTGAATGTACTTAATATTAAAAATTTCTTTATCAGTTTAGACTTGTTCATACAGTTTAATAATAATATGGCAAAAATGTCATATTAATTGATAGCTTAATTTTTTCTCATGTTTATGTACTTTACCTATTAAAGAGTCTCCAAAATTAGACCTCTTTACACAGAGAATTGAAGCAGTTAAAAAGCCCACAGTTGCCACAAAAACACGTTCATGACAGTCCATTGTTAGTTTGAATATGAAGTTGGGATGCTATCATCATTTTTTTCATATATTTTCAAGAGTTGTTTTCTCATAGCAATACTTATTATCAATGGCTAGAAAATGAAGGATTTTTTTCTTATAAACCTTTCTACCTCAAATGCAAAATGAAATGCCATAAGAAATGCGTTTCGACTGCAGGTCTACAAATACATGACCAATTCTTTATTATATTTGTTCTATAATTACAGAAAATTATTCAAGCTGCAAAATAACTTTATTAATGGCTAGGTTGTGACTTTGTCTCATTCACTGATGCAGGGGAGGTAAGAATCCCATCAGTCCCATTACACAGTCTATGCGGGTTTGAGCCTGGCAGTGAACATGGGCTGTGTTTTCAAGGAACACCGCAGGGTGAACGACAACCCTTAAGGAGAGCCTCCTGCCTTGGGTTGATCTTGGATGCTCTAAGCTTGCTAGGATACTAATGGCTTGCTAAGCAGCAAAGCAGTAAAGGTCTTCAGTCATTATGTAGATTGATGTTAAAATAGTTTCCCACTCCCCAAAAGCTGGAGCAAGAAAATTACAAAATAAGCATTGTCTCACAAGATTAACAGCCTCAGGAAAATACACATTATATAAAACTGATGTTGCATAAGACAGACAAGATAAACATGGGGCCATATGTTTCAATGGCATATGCACTAAAATCATAAGTATCTAATGCTAAAATTGCCTCAGAATGTTTTATGTAAGCTAAAAGTACCTTTGCTATTAAAGGCGAATAACAAGATTGTGCTGAGCCCAAAATAACCTCTGTAAAGAAAAAAATGAATGTGTTGGAAATATATTCCAAATTGTATGTTCCAAAAATTGTAATATATCAGGGTAAAATCAACTATCATATTAAGTGTATTGGAAAGACTATACGACCTACTAGAGGGAAAATACTGCATAAATACTGCTCCAGGCAGGCATAAATTTAATATGCCAAGTCGTCAGCCTTTCATTACAGATCGTACCATAAAGAGATAAATCTCTGTGTGTGTATGTGTGTCTGTCTGTCTGTCTGTTTAGTTTTCGTCTCACATAACAAAAGGCTTGACAAAGTTTTCATTGTAGTTCAGAAGTCTCTTCTCTGAGGACGAATTTGTCAGTATTATCTATATTTAAATAATATTAAAGAAGGTTAAAACAGTATTTAAACAGTGTAGTAAACAAAAATTTTTAAATAACAAAATGAACATAAATCCAAACACCTGGTTGACTGGAGCTCCTAAGATTAAGTTATGATTTGCTATCTTCTGMACATTTTGATATGAGGCTTATTCAAGGATGTGAGTGAGGTTCATACCCTGACATCTTGTATGAATTTTGAGCTTAGTCATAATGTCATCTAAAGTCATATTAAAGGGTTGAAATTCAATGAAAAGACTATCATCTTCTATCATGTAAATGCTCATTATCAGGAATTCCATTTTTTTTTTCATTTTTGGTAAAATTTGGTATTATACGTAAAGGAGCTGAGAGAACCTAGAATGATTCAGCAGCTGTTAGGAGTGCAACTCAGTTACCTAAACCACAGTTTTACGTGTTCAGTGTCACGTGAAACATTCTGGAGCATCCAACACATCCATGTGACGATGGCAGATTTGACAAGATTCCCATGCATTTCTAGGGAGGTTGGTAGAGGACAGACAAGTAGCCAAGAACTGTTAAAAAGAGTACTAGAAATCTGTGTCTGTATGCTTCAACTCTCTAAATACCATTGGCTCTGCAGATTTGATTTCCTTTGGGTGCTTTTATCAATATACGGTCACTACACTCTAACTGGTGCGTGGCTCCTGGATCTGAACCTCACCTTGYATTGCCTATGAGACTATAGGTAAATCACACCAATAGATTTGAATGAAGTCACGTCAGTGTCCAGAAAGCTTATAAACTTGTTCRAACTTCCATGATCTAAATAATAAGGTTGAAATGTCAGGGAAATATTGACCTCAGGTACTTTGAAATAGAAATTCAGAATCTTGAATATGGAGTCAAGGTTATCCAGCACTTCTGCAAGATACACAAAAGTATCAGGAGGAAATGTATTTGTTTTATTTCAAGATGGGCTTTGGGCAGGAAAGGAATAAGGGAGAGGTCAGTTTAGATCCAGCTGAAAATCTAGACATTTTTAGATTAGTTGTTAAATGGATGCATTACAAAAGGATTGGTGAACTCATTTCAATCACAGTAGAAAACTAGGTGTTAAATATAGAAAAACCTTAACCACTATCTACTTAGGTAACTGTCAAAAAATAACTCAAGCCTCTCCTCCTTCCTCCCCCCCCAAAAAAAATTAAATATATGGAATTTTTGAATTTCTAAAAATGTACAATTAACTTTTCTTTTAAAATATTAAGTGTTCCTGTTTAGTAAATCTTCTGTCAGGTTTGTACCAGGATAAACAGTGTGCTCTGATATAATATTAAACAGTTGATACATTTGAGAGCTATCCAGAGCCAGAAATTAACAAAAATCAAAGCACAATTAGAAATTTAATTGAGAGCGCTTGATTACAATTGTAGGTATTATGTGCTTGGTATCTCAAGTATTTGGTAGACATTTAATTCCTAGAAGAGAGATAATTGGCCAGGCAGTTTAGGAAGAATAATCTTGTGAATTGTGATTTTCTGAAGTGCATTCACCTTACTCATATTTAAAAGATACTGTTGATGTATTGCCAGATTCTATCACTTACATTGAATATTATATGTCTAACTCTGCCGAAGAAATCACTTGGAATCAAGAAGACCTACAAAAAAAAAAAATAGTTGTTGAACAATATCAGAAGATTTATAGAACATGGATCAGCACAAAAATAAAAGCAGCAGCTTTCTTTGGCCTGCTGAATTAGCTAGGTCTTATTTCAGGGTAGGCTGTTTTACATGACAATGCACATAGTGGATAGTTGTATTTATCCGTGAATTAGGCCTAACAAATAGTCCAGTGCATAAATACCTACTTGTTTCCAGAGAGACAGCCTAACTGTTGTACATGTGAAGAAATATGAGCATGTTGCTTCTAACATTTCCTCGTTTATATTTTATTTCTCTATGGGGGCACCTTTGAGCCACAGTGTTTTCAATCTACCAGATGAGTTTACCGCAGGTTCCAAGTCGAGTTATTTTTATTGCTCTTCTGTCAATATAATAACAGAGAAATTAGAATTAAACTCATGTTTCAAAATTGTGATTGCCTCCAAGACCACTGGGGGTAATACTGGGGACTTGGAAGACCAACAAGGGGTGTTCTCAGATGGTTTATTTGTTTGACAGTTGTAAGAGTTACAAGAAAGTATTTCATATTTCTCAGCAGCAGAGAAAGTTACTGGCTGTAAGCTTTTTCTAAATATTTATATTGAATAGCAGTCACAGTAGTTCCCAGGCACTACTTTTTGGACAGCTTTTCTTAAAATCCAGAAGTGCCTATCAGAATTTGAAATGATGTAAAAGAAATGTGAAATAATTTTATTACTGGAAACTCTTTAATTATTTTACTTCTTTTAAATCCTACTTTTCCCTTTTCTTTTCAGTTTAGTTGGAGAATAAAATGTATTGACAGTTGAACAAGTAACTGCAAAACCATTTTAGACATGTTGAAAAAACACTTCAGAAGCAAGATATGGGCTTCATCTCACTGTCATAATGCTCACATCTGACTTGACCTCATATGGCAAAAGAAAGCTTAAGGATTAAGATCTAAGCTTTTATGTTATTATATTCAGGATTCATTGGGTAGATTTCACCTTTGTTTACTATTTAAAAAAAAATAAGAGAGAGAAATGGAGAGCAGAAAGAAAATTCAGTTTATTAAATTTAAGTTTCCGGTTTGGTTTTGTAAACTTCAGAGGAGGCAGAATCAGAAGGTGAGGTCTGATATTCWATCACTTTAGCAATCCTTTCTAATGAGAAAATCTCTAAGAAAGGTAGGTAAAATGTATTCTCATTCTTGTGTGTGTTCCTCCCTCCACCAAAGTCATTCTAAAACTTCTGAAAACTTTCAKTCACTGATTTAGAAACTACTGTAGTACTGAAGTATTTTTGCACAATCTCAAACTCACAGGAATGACTAGCTCAAAACTCTGACCTGTGGATAAAAGTTCAGGGGCCACAGCCCTCTGCTCTTTAGCTTAATTGTGGAGACAGGGATATTTTTATAATTGCTGATTCTACCTTACCTTTCAAAAAAGGAACTTTTCCATTGTTATCAATACTACAAAGAGGAACTGGAGAATAATTGAAAATAGGTGAGACAGCACAGATCAGTGATGGAAAAAGTCCATAGTATGAATGGTAGGAGATTGGGATGTAGCTAACAGGTTACTATGTTTATTTCTGCTGTAGTAGGTGTTTTGTCTGGAGACATATATAAAGGAGAAGGCCATTGTTAAAACGTGCTATCAGCTTCCTTTTTTCCTAGGTGACACTCATTTTCCTTAATACMTGTTGTTCTTCCCGAAAGAAACTTATCTCTTTGGTGATGCAATATGATCTTTTCACAGGTTCTTACTAGTTCAAATTAATTCGTGAGGAAAGCAAAACATAGACACAGGGTCTCCTTGTGCTGAGATTTATAGGTCCATAAAAGGAATCATACTGGAAGAGACATGGTACTTGGTACAAGAGTAACTGCTGGAAGTGTTGTTAGTGTCTGCATCAAATTCCCAAGAGAAGTGTGATATTTTCTCAGCTTCCAGGGGAAAAGTGGAAAAGTGCTTCAAGTTTACTAGTAAACATTATAAAGTGTCACATATATTTTAGCATAATCGGATAGCTAATATATTACTTCTGTTATGCCATATTTGCAAGAAAAAAATATGGAAGTTGAGTAATTGCTCTTTTGTTTTTCTAATGTGGATTGTTGTGAAGAATCAAGGCTGTTAATATGTTGAATAAAAGTATCTTTCCTATTCAGAAGTGTTTCAATAGGTATAGACTCTGAGACAGAGTAAGAGATTATATAACTGAGAAAAGTGATTTTAACTAACAGAAAATCTGGCATAATATTTATTTTGTGATACTGGATGAACCATACTTTTTAATTTGTTTATTCTGAACCATAAGAGAGCTACTAGGTTCAGTAGGCCTTGTTAAGGATGCTAATTTTTAAATAAGACTTAAAATAAAAGAAAATGGATACTGGTTCTTCTGTATAAAAAATGGGCTTGAAATAAGATTTCAGACATTTTTAGGTTGGTTTCATTCTTGTTGTTGGTGGTGCTTTTTTAATGGATTTTCCAGTTTTATTTGGTGTTCTTTTATCATTTCATAATTTAATGTCATGTTTGAGTTAAATAATTATTTCATAACTCTCTGAGAAAACATTCTTATGGTTGTGACAGTAGTAAAATTGTGTCTCGATACACAATATGCTGTGTTAGTGCAGACAGGTTTTTTTCTTGCAGCTATCTAAACAAAATTTGGAAGGGGAAAGGGTGTATAAATATATCAGTCTCATAGTGACAAGGACAGCATTTTAAATCAGTGAAATATATATTTAACCACTATGAAAATATACACTTCTCATTCCTGAGGTAGACAGACAACATTTGGGATCCTAATATAAGCATTAGAAGTCTTAAGAAGAGTTATGACAATATATTTACGGGCCTGATTCTGCTTTCAGTTTAAATGGACAGACTTTTTGTCAAGTGTTTCAAAAGGACAGGAACTGAGACCTAAACTTTCTCATAAAATCATTCCTATTATACATCCCTAAATCTAAGTAGTCGTATTCTTGGTTTGGTGTGACCCGGATCCTAATATGCATGCACACATTGCACACAAAACAAATGCATTAATCATTAGCAAGAGTGCAAGAGACTACATGTTTAAGCATTCTACTAAATTTAAGGGCTTTATTTATATATTACAAGTGGAAATAATATGCAAATATGCCCATAATTTACAAATATGAGGCTTTTTCTTTCCCTTCCTCCAACTTGTTTTTCAATCAAATCCTAGAAAATGAACAAATTACCTTCAGCAAAAACCTGAGCTTCATCTGAAGGTTATTTACAAAAAACATGCAAGATCATACTTCCTTTCAAACTATAACATTTTTGCTCTGATGGCAATGTCTTAGCAATCTCTCAAAATCAAGCACACTGGTTTTTTGAAGCCAGAGCTGCTTTAAGCTCTCTCTACAATTTGTCATGAAGCAAGAATGGTAGCCTAAGAGTGGCAGTCCGTCAGCTGACTGCCAAATCACTGGTCATCCGTGTATTGTTAGCCTGACCCAGATGAAATGAGTTATCTTAAAATTTAATGAAACAGATTTAAGCTAGCATGTTGCATTTTTTTGTGGAGTGAGTGGGGTGCAGCAGGTAGTTTTTAAGGTGTTGTGATTTGCTAATATTATTTCCATGTCAATGCTTTATAGCTCATAATAAATAAGTTGCACGGTTCTGGGAAGCTATTTGGAAGTCAGAGATGGAATAATCTCGTCATACAAGCATAAAATCATAGAAATATGCGTTGAAAGGGACTTCTGGGGGGGGAGATCTAGCTCTACTTTCTTTTTGAAGGGGGAGTATCACCAAAACCAAATCTTGCTGCGTATTGGAGTCTCTAATTTAACATGCTGAATGRCTGTAACAGGTATCTGCAGCCTGATACAAAGCCTGAGTGCAATGAATGAGTATCATTTTTATCTGGCTTTAAGAGCATATTATCACACCTAATCTCAACATTTCTGTACTATATTCTTGTTAGGTCTTTCAGTATGCATGTGTTTGTGTGAACAAAATCCCAGCTATTTGTGCACAGCTTTCTTCATCTCCAGAATGCTGYGCAGGAACCAAAGTATACAAGAGAGCAACTGGTCTTCTAATTCCTGAACACTATCTTGGAAATGCTTCTTTAAGCCTCTTACAAAAGCTTTACTAAACTGTGATCTGTGTTCCCTAAGGTGAAGGCTGAAGCTGGCATTTATTTCCTTTAAAAAAAAAAGGAAAAGAAATTTAAAAAAAAAAAAAGGCAGGAAAAGGTCATAAAAAGAATCCCTCCTGGTCACTTCTAGAAATCTAAACATCAGTTCTTTCCCTCATGTTTCTGCAATCTGTTTTAAAGGATAAGAAATAATTTAGTGTCACACAATTCCTTCTCAACTGACTGGTTTAAAGATGATGTTCGTATCTGCTATGTAATCTAAGGTAAGGTGGGTTACATTTTGCAGAGACCTGAAGGATTATTWCCTAGTTAGAGATAACACCCAGAGGAATGCATTTTAGCAAAGTTTTCCTCTGAAGTCATTGCTAAATTGATAAATTGTTCATGTCAGATTTACAACGTTGTTAATGTCAGATTTCAGAGCCTTTGATGCTGTGGAATTCTCTCCTGCCTTTTCACTGCCTAAATGAATTCCAGCCAAAGCTCTTCAGCACAGAAAGAGTAAGATTCATAGGCATTTTAAAGAGTAACAGAATATTCATCTGATTAAGCATTTCTATATTTATTCAAACACTCCATAGTGACATACTGTAAGTGTCATAAAAGGAACGCACCGTGTTAAGAAAAAGTCTCAGGTAATGTCTCTATGGTATATCCTTTCACTTATCGTTGTTACCTATCYATCAACCATAGTGAAGTTATGAGATTTTATTCCATGTGATGCCTTGACATTGCATTTCTTACTGTTTGTTCTGGTTGTCAGCACTTTATGGCATTAATGTACAGGTGCTCAGGTCCAAAATCTTTTCTTTTCTTTTTTCGTTTTTTAATGGAGATATTTTTCACCTTCAATCATCTGCTCGTAGAGCCCATAATACAACTACAGGAATACAGCAAAATCAAGGATAATGGGCTCTGTTGAGTTTGATCTGAAGAATGGTATTAGCAACCTGAAGCTACTGTAGTTAGATTTTAGTCCATCAATACCTGATTTTACAGCCCTCAAAAGTTATTATCTGAAATTCTGCTGAATTAGCAATGACTATTAATTCTCTTTATGCAGAGTAACAGATTGTAGAGTAAAATTTATTGTAATTCATGTGAAATAGTATCATTATTTTTAATTAATTTAAGCTTGGACTAAAGCTGTCATGCAGAGGCAGTCAGGGCA
Source organism: Rhea americana (assembly GCF_003343005.1). Lineage (NCBI taxonomy): Eukaryota > Metazoa > Chordata > Aves > Rheiformes > Rheidae > Rhea > Rhea americana. The sequence goes on from NW_028186701.1 coordinate 2,551,342, forward strand.
CAGACTCTAGTTGAACTGCTGTAAACAGTAAGCAGAGATACCCAGCAAAGTTTGCATGAAAATGCTCTTATTGTCAATATACAGGAAGACAGTAAATGAACTTTGTACAGGAAAACCCACTAAAGCAAATATCTTACGTACTTGACTATGTGGATTAGCTCAGGCGGGATCAGGACAGGTCAAAGGGAAGACTTGCTCTAAGGGATTGCACAATAAGGCAGCTCCTCTACAGACTACCAAGGAAAACTGGGGTTGGGATGTCAAGAGCTGCTCCTGACATTTGCTCTTCAGGCCATCTACCATGAGAGAGAGAAGTCACTGCACTGTAACAGGTCCTTTTGAGAAGGAATCTGAAATTATCCCCAGAGCAACTTAAAGCCACTTAATATGGCTTCATTAGAGAATCCCCAAACTAAGGAATGAAATAATTCCTGCTTCACTGCATTTATAATAATCTCTAAGTATGGAGGAATTAGAATTGAAAAATAGCTCAGCACAATCTGGCTATAGTTTCTAGCACACAGGTTCATGCTTTCCACAGTTTATGCAGCAATTCCAGTCACCAAGGGCTAGGAACTTCTACATATAAAATATTTATAAGAATAGTGAGTGTGACATCAGTGGTTCCATGGACACTGGGGCCAAGATTTTATTCAGCATCTTTTGAGTGCTCACCTTGATGCTACATGACTAAAGTCTGAAACAAGTCTACTCCTAGTGGAACTGTTTGGCAAAGAGGAAAAAATAAGAAAATAAAGTAATATATCAATCTAAAAAGTTGTGTACTTTTCTACTTTCAAAAAAGGGAAGATGAAGAACTTTGAGTGGGATTAGTGCTATGACAAAATACAGCAACACACTATTACCAACAGAGAATATAGAAGAGAAAAGGAGAAGAAAGGAAAAAGGATTTATTAAGAGAAAAAGTAAGAATGTATAAATTCTTCAATTTCTGCAAAAATGCTCTGTCTCATCCTGAAACCAACCCAGGAGCATCCCCTTCTGGAAATAGGAGGAGATATTTATTAATTTATTTTTATTCATTTATTCTTTTCCTCTTTCTCTTACATCTTTCAGGTCTTTCTAGCCAGCAACGCAGAACTAATATTCTCACTTCCAAGCACTTACACATGTATTTATTTATATATGTATATATATGAAGAAAAAAAAAGAAAGAAGAGAGGAAGAAACAGGAGATGTATCAGTATTTTTCTCCTGGACTGTCTAATTCAGCAGTCATAAACATTGCCAGAAAATTAATTTGTTTCTAAACTGTATTCTACAATCTCAGCTTTTATTTTAAGTCATTCCACTGTTTCATAAGAACAATAAGTTATTTCCTTTCCTAGCAGAAATGATAACTTCACACTTTTGAATGTGAAGTTTTTAATGTAACCTTATGCTGGTCTGAGTCTGCAAAGAGCCTGAAATAATATCTCCAAGAGATATGCACTTCCCCTACCACCTGCCTGAGGGCTGTGTGGATGGTATAATTGTGCAGCTGCTTAATTTGGCTTTTTTCCCTCCACCCAAGTTTCTATAAGAATTCAGTGGTTTTATGTTGTAATTTACTATTTTGCTGCATTAGGCATCAGAATTTTGTTTAAGGTGTRCTGCCTGTGCAAAACCATTACTTTAACCTTTCTTTTTCTCCGTCAACAGACTTCATCTTTCACAACCAAACAAGACTACTTCAGAGGCCACCTGGGAACCTCTGCAAGGTCCCACTTTCTATTCAGTATGCAGAATAGCTAGTTTGACTGGAGAAAAACAAACAAACAAACAAAAGAAAAATCAAAAAAACACTTGGGCAATGCCAGCTAAGATGAACTGCTTGAAGCTGGGTACAAGTCTGATCTGTCCCATCTAGGAACATATGAAAAGAATCACCATCAGATTTAATTACTGATGGAAACTGTAACTGATCAGCCTACCCAAAAGTCTGCAACTGCAGGTAAACTTGACTGCATTTCACGGGAAAAGGAAACAAAACAAAACAAGGCTGAATCAGTTGTTGAACCAAAAAATGGATATTGCTAGAAAGTGAAGGAACTTGTCAGGCAAAACATGCTACTGCTGACTGCACACCTTGATTTTGTGATGTAGGCAGGACACCAGACATCACTACCTTGATAAAAAATRGGAATACAATGGACTTAATCAGAATCAGGATTATCTCATTACAGAGAGCAGTTTGTCTGTTAAGCATACCATTGATCTGCTGAACCACTGGCAGAGAGACTGCAGTAAGACACAGGTTGACAGTAAGACACAGGTTGTTTTCCCCTGAGAGCAGCAAGGAAAAGGTCTCCTGGGAGAATTTGCATTATGTTAAAAGACCCAGGTTCATAATCTGAGTATCACTAACATGCTTTAAAGGCTGAACAAGCAATAAAAATGGAGAGTTTCAAAGGAATCCAGGTGAAAGAGACACCTTAAAGAGACTTTGCTTCTATTTCAAAAATAGCTATGGAATATTAGAGGAATAGCAGGTACTCTGGAGAAAGCATACACATTAGTTTTAAGAGTGAAAGTGATTGTCCTAAACAATAACAGTCYGAGAAGAAAGCTCACCTATGTGCTGGAAAATTTATTTCGAAGAAAGAGTTTCCTGGAAYTGAGTCAAAATTGGAGAACAGTTTCAGTCACAGTTAAATAAATAAATAAATACTCAAATAACTATAATATTTCAAACTTGAAGGAGTTTATTTGTGCACAAATAATAGCGGTATTTTTTTCTCGTATATGTCAAATTTCAATACCAGATTCATATTGAAAGTGCTCATATGATTGAACCCAAATTATATACATTTTGTTTTTCTGATTGACTAAGTCTAATGATGTATGTTTATAATGGCCAAAAAGTCTAAATAAGCCTAATATTCTTGCTACATTTCTATTTTATAAGAACCAATTCTTCAAAGAAGTTACAGTGGATTGTTGTAGTAAACATTAACTTATTGTTTTATTACCCTTTTATTATTCTGTGTTTTAATATTAATTGTCATTTAACATTGCCTCAGTCACACAATTTGGAATCTGATTTACTGAATATGTTTATTAATAAGAATTATATTTCTGAATGAAAATATATGTTATTTATTTGAGAAATGTCAGGGTCAGATCTTTCTGTATAATTTATATCCCTTCATCTGGAACCATAAGTTTTCATTTCACCTATGATGCAGGATACAAAGACAGAAAGAATGCTAGTCTGAACTAATTTTGCCCTGAAAGACRCTTTGTATAAATTCCTTATTTTTAATGTCCCTGCTAAAGACTCAGTCACTGATATGCTAAGTGTATAAAAGAAGGTTAACTGTTCAAAAAATAAAAGTGTAAATATTGAAATAAGTGTTGAAATGTATACTGATGACATCTTTAACCATTTAAGAAGCATGGCTGGACAAGAGCGTCCAAACCCTCTAAAGCATCTTTGTCTCTTTTTCGGTCATCATTTAATATTCATGCCTAAAGTACTGTCAATGCCTTTGTACTGAAGATCTGAAGTACAACAATCAGCAGTTAACAGGTTGCATATAGTTAACAAAGCATCTCAGGATTATATTTCTATTTGTTATTAAATTACTGCACTTCAAGTATAAAATTACTTCAAGTATAAAATTTGGCTCTTTCTGCTTTGAAAACTAGATATTTGAAAATTTGTTGTATCAGGGGACTGAAATTCCTTTCAAAAAAGTATGTATATGTATGTAAGGATGGTTGTTTGCATGTAAGGTGGCCATAAACAACATAAATGCACTTAGGATAAGCCTAACAAGTCGATATAAGCTACAATTCAGGGCAGTGCAAAAAAGCCTTAATTTAGGTAACAGATATGTAGAAGAAAATTAAATTTCAGAATACATTTTATGAAGTTTCTGTCTATGACTGCTACGAAAGGAGTTTAAGAGTAAAAGGTACTTCCAGTTAGAAAGAGGTAAAAATCAGAACCTTTGGGAGTCAACAGAYAGCTGTAGCTTAAACTCATCTCACACCAGCGGTTGTTGGAACTTTCCTGAGACATGAGGAGATCGCTTGAACACGCTTCCTGTAAACAGCACTGTCACATAGCGATAAAAATGCAACATGAATCCAAACTCATTACTATTAACATATGACTACAATTACTATTAACACATGACTACAGTTTTCTTCTTTTGACCCCTCCCCCCAAAAAGACCTAGGAAACTTTGCCAATTGCATAGCCTTTTTTACTACATGCTTAGGAAAAGGAGAAAAACAAATAAGTAATATAAGCATTCTGAAGACACTTAACAAAAATTTTAAATGTCAGTAAGGGTACCAGTACTTTATTATTCAATAATTTGCCATATTTAACAATCCTTTCTTCAAAGAGTGTTACTATTTGAACAGTGAAGAAGACCGAAACAAAACATTAGTGAAGCTTAACTTTATCTTTTTAGGGAGACAACTGAAATTTTTAACATTAAAATTCATCCTTGTTCTTGTAGGATTCTTCATCTTCTAAATTTCCTGATCACTTGAAAAAATTAAGAATATTTCCGCTTTGTTTGAGAAGGTAAATTGTACGGCCTACCAGCCAACTTAGACACTGAAAATTAGGCTCCTGCACTGCTCTCTTGTGGGTCTAATCCCACTTTTAGATAACATCAAAATGAAATTCCTATGAGTTAATGTTATATCCTTGTTAATATAAAATGAGGCTAGTAAAGTAATTCAGCAATTCTGCATTATCCCAAAGGATTATTAAGGTGCCATAATTTATTTTGAAGTGTTGCCAAATTTCATGTCCTCCACCTTTTCTGCATTGGACTGATTACAATAATAAGAACACAAGAGTTTGAGTCTAATCTCTAAAACCCTGAACTTTACAAAGCAAATAGTTTGGTGATCCATCAGCATTTTTTAATCACACCAATTACTCTGAGGCCAAATAGCACAATTACAATGTGTGGTGCTCACACCATAGAGGCAGAAAATTGATTTGTGTAACCCTCCAGAGCACAAGAGGCTCTTTTGAAAGGGCACCTATGTCTGGAGGCACCTAGGTGGAAATACAAAGTAGTTTCTAAAATAGTCCAAATTTCTTATACTAAAAAGGCCTAAAATACCTGAAAATATGTCTTACAGAAGCTTACAAATTTCCATGAATTTGTCTTCTGTTGTAGCATAATCAGTATGTAATAATTATSCAAAAGTTTTAACCTCATCACAGTGACTCTCTGAGAAAAAAGAAATAAAATAAATCTATTTAGAGAAAGGGTTTTAGGTTGGAAAGCAATAAGAAGAATAGGAGATTCATATAYCTAATTTGCAGTGCATTTTCTCTTTATCTATTTGTCTGTTTTTCATAAACCTGTAGAATTTGATCAAATATTTATTTTTCATTTACACAAAAGTATAAATAACCAGCTATGAAAATATTATGAGCTTTGATATGGCTATTAGTTGAAGACCTGTCCAATTTGAAGAGGTATTTCTGAACATTGCCTTTATGAAACATTCTTCTTCATAAGGCTAGACTTCAATGTCACCAGACTTAAGTCAGTAGGAAATACGATTCACCCCGGTGCTAAACTCGAAAAAATTTCAGACTCCTCTAATCAAATGTACACAGTTTTGATCATGATTTATGAGATGAATATTTTAAGCTTCAAYGGACTACCGAACAAGAAAAAAAAAATGTGCATATTCATTGAAGACACAGTTTCTCTCTGCCTGGGAAAAGTCCTCTAAGATTCTATTTTGAAAAAGGAAACCTATGCAAGTCTTTCCTATCATTAGAACAAGTCAAAACATCTTATCAATGTCTACAAATACCTGAAGGGAGGGTGTCAAGGGGATGCGGACAAACTCTTTTCAGTTGTCCTGTRTGACAGGACAAGAAATTGAAGCACAGGCAGTTCCGCCTGACCGTGAGGGGGAATTTCTTCCCTGTGAKAGTGAYGGAGCMCTGGCACAGGTTGCCCAGAGAGGCTGTGGAGTCTCCTTCTSTGGAGATCTTCAAGGCCYGCCTGGATGCCACCCTGTCTAACATGCTCTAGGTGACCCTGCTTGAGCAGTAGATGATCTCCAGAGGTCCCTTCCAACCTTACCAAGTCTATGATTCTATGATTTGATTATTTGATATGCTTAAGCAGAAACTTAGCTTTATGCACACACTGCAAAAGATGGAGTCTGACAAAGTGGGCYCAAGGCAGAGGAAGTGAATTTCCAGATACCAGAAAACAAACCAACAGTAGAAATGAAAATAGAAAATAGTCTCATGTTCTGCCCTAATCATGCCAGTCTACTGTCTTTAAGAATGTTAGAAATACATGAGGTAAAACATAAATAACATTGTTAAGGCACATATTGTAATGCTGTAAAATTAATATTTTTTTCCAGTTATATAAAAGGAAATGTTAATGAAGAGTAACAGAGAAGCAAGTAAACTGTTGATAAAGATACCTTGCAAATTTAAAATAAATTGAGCAATATCTTCAGAAATGTTATATTTACCTAATAGAATAGGAAATAAAGTATAATAAAATACAGATCAAAATTTAAATGTAAAACWTAACTGTCTCTGAAATTCACTTTTCTAATATTCTAAAGATAGAAGGTGATACTAGTGCATTACCACTGCAGTTACAATCTATCTAATCTTGCGAGGCAGTAATTCTGACTTATATTAATTTTGCCACTATTTCAGTTGAACCCCTTTTTTCCTTTTTAATTCTGACTTATATTTCAAATGTGCTATCCCAATTTTCTCTTGGCATCTGTAAATAACTCATTTACGTCTCTGCTTCTGCTTGTGAAGAGCCCTCCTGCAATGGATTATGCATCTCCTCATTTTATAGTGTGTTTTTTCCCTGTTTTTTGTTAGGTACTAGCAATTAATTACCTTCTGATCAAACAGCCTTGCTAACGAAGACTAGAACCTTTATGGGCAGTTCACCTCCCGCAGTTCTGAAACATGCCTTCTACCTCTCACTGAGTGGTTTGACTAAGTGAGAAGGCAATAGCCTTGATTTACCTTTGGATACTGAGGAATAGGACTTCCTTACAAGAAATTTYGGGAGGAGCTTTCCTGTAGTTTCAGAGAGATTCTTGTTTTTTTAATAATGACAAACTCATTTAATTAAACAAGATAATTGGGTTATAATTACATTAACAGGTATTTAATTGTTACTCTACTTATACTGTAGTTGAACATTTAACGCAGCCTCCTAATTAAAATTTATGCAGGCAGTAATAAACATGAAGTATGGATGTTAGTTATTCAGCTTGTTAGTATAACTCTTGTAATAATGTCATATTTGAAAATGAAAATACAATCTGTTTATAACACATGTGCAGGAGTACATCAGACTCCCAGTTGGTATTGTTTAATAAAGGACTCTGAAACCCTGCTCTTCCAGCACAGATAAAAAATCATTCTAAGTAATGTGTAATGCAAGGTTATTTGACAGCATAGGGTCAAATTGATATTGAACTAATAACAACCAAAAAATTTTTCTCATAAAATCATAATTTATATAGGAATCAAAACAATTTTGTTCCTATCTACTTCTTGTGTTTAAAATAATGATGGTGTAATGTGGCTATATTTAATAAAACGAACAGCAGTTGAATTTCTGACAGCATTATACCAGTCTCTGGAAGTGTTCAAAATAAGCATTTTATCATTTCTTTATTCTGTATTCAGAATGTATTGGTAGACTTACAAAAAATGCAAAAATAAAATGAGACCAGTATCTAAACTATCCACTGGTTAGACATGAAAGGACAGATTAAAGGTGATCATTTTAAAAACATAGAGATTGAGATATTTAATTAAGTTCTTGTCTGCAGCAAGAGCTTCAAAAGAAAGAAAAAAAATAAGAACAAAAAGCTCATAAAACATTGCATAATATATTAAACATTGAGAAAAATCTCTGTTCCACCAGCACTCTCTGAAACAAACCTTTCTTCTCTTTCCTCAGTTCCCACATCTGTCCTATCCACTCCTACCATGCCCGTACTGACCGGGAACCTTTCCTTGCTTCATCTGTTAGCATTGTCTTCAGAAGCAACTGAAAAATAATGTGTCTTTTATGCTGCAATTATTCATAATTTGAGGATTCAAGATATTTTGACCAGTTCGGTATAATAATTTCATTCTATTCATTGCCTGGAATAATTTTCTCTTGTACCTTGTGGTCCTTATAGCACTTTGCCTATTCATGAATAACCAGAACAACACTGCTGTTGTTGCATGCTCTTTGTTGGCAATTCTGAAYGCATGTCCTTCAGCTTTTGTCCCTTCATTTCCTCTTCCCCAAGTATCTATTACTATCCTGCAGCCAAATATTGAAAATGTCAAGCTGTAGATATCTGCCTTTGCTTTTTTGTCCAAGCTCATATCACTATTGATATCTCTGGTGTCTCCCTGGGACATTTCATAGCTTCCTCAAAATGAATGTTAAAATTTAACTTAAAATATTTCTTCATCAGCTAACAACTACTCTGMGCCCATGAATAAGGTTAATCTTGGTTTCTGTTATCTCTTAGCTCGCCAAGTAGTTTTGTTTGTTATTTCTTCCTTATTTACATAAAAAGGTATTCTCAGATTCCCCCCTACCTTTCCACAGATATGCTCTGTGAAAAAAAATCAAATCTCGTTTTGATTCATGCTCACTGGCTGACGCAGTTTATAACAACATCTATTTAATATAAGGTGTTTGGGGGGATAATGGTCTCTGGACTTCTTCCTGAGTGCTTTAACTCCTAGATAAAGTGAAGATAGGTTCTTGTATAAATAAATAAATACACACACACACATATAATATGTATATTTATATAAGTTTAGATGACCAGAGCACAGATATCTATATTTAAGCTAGTCACCCTAAATAGCTTTATAGTCAAGGGAGAGAAATAGGCACTTCTGGTGTGTAATTTATTGCACTGTAATGTATATGTCTAAAACAGACCAGAAGAATCATGCCTTAAAAATGCCTATTAGCAAAATAAAATCTGCTCTCCTTGTCTGCACTCTTTCCCTTCTTGTTTTCCCACGACCATGCGGCTAACCTATGATGCTTCTTTCTATTCTTACTTGCTCTAACCCAATGTACACTGACTGTTTGCAAAACAGAGAACTTGCAGATCCACCTCACTAAATAATCTCCAGCCTGATCTCCAGCCCATAGCCTGAAAATTAGGACATTAATTGCTAGACATGGAGAAAAATATTTGTAATACACTGGGGTGAGGAGAGAAATAATCATGATCTCCATGCCCTAGTAAGTACTAGGCACTTGTACAAAACGTTCATAGTGATGGTGGCACCTCCAGACTGTTTTAAATAGTAATAATGAATAAAGCTGTTCTTCACAAGGCGGCGGAGCCTCGTCGTCACGTGAGTGCCCCAACCACCAGCTCTCAAATCAGCAAGGGACTGCCAGTAGCTGCTGCAACTGACTTTAAAGRGAAATTAGAAAATAGCCTTAAACAAAATGAGCAGGCATGCTTGAAAAGTGGTTAGTGAACCAGTGCCTTCTCCACACGTGCCCCCTCAAATAGTAGATTGCCAGATGGGTGGGATCCCACATTTCTCAGACCTTTGAAGAGGTGCATTTATAGGCACTCACAGAAGCTCAATATACATGCATGAAGAACTTTTTCTGTTGAAATCAGAAGTCTTCTCTTTTAGTAAAGAAATTTTGAATACTCCTCCTCTAGTCCAGTTACAGAAATCATTCAAGAAATGTCAAGTGAATAGTTATTTGACAGTATAGGCATAAACTGGTATTGAACTAATATAGGAAGAAGTCACATGGCATCTGGAGTACATTATTCAGGGTACAATAACAATTAGAACTGTGGCATCAGATATTAAGACCTCCTTTTGGTGTATTTTTAATCTGGTCATGAAGTCTCACCTGTGAAATGAAATCTTATCGTAGTTATGTGATCAGATCACAGAAGATTCCATTAAGGATTTTGAGACTTTCAGGACTGGCAATAGGAAGTCAGCAAATACTGGAGATCTGTAGATAAACAAATAAAAAAGCACACAATTCCATCTGTTATGAAATTCAACTGTCATGTTACATCTGCAAATTTGATGAAAAATATATTCTTCTTTCACTCCCCCTAGTAGTTTGATTCTAGTAGTGATTGAGTTTGAATAAAGATAGCTAAATATCCAGTTGTTTTAAGGTCCAGAGAATACTGGGATGACAGTTCATATAAATTATATGGATTACACTACCACACTGCAAGGATCAGTACGTTCTTAGAAAATACTCATTGCTTAACTTCTGCACTTTCATTGCATTGACATTGACACAGATATATACGACTTCTATACGGACTATCTATCTCACTTAATATGATCACTCTGATAACTTCTGTTTCATTTTGACAGCCATTGTATAATACAAGGCTAGTGAACCTGATCTTCACTGTTGCTTCTCTCATTTTTTTTCTGTGCTCTTCTTTAAACTTCAGAGGGTTGATCACTCCACTCCATTCATTTCAAGGCAACAAAAAGTGTATAGAAACACCAAGAAAATAGTAGACTACATTAAATGTACAATCCTAGTATGTTCATGGCAAATGCATTTTCTACATTTGAGATGCACAAAAGAAAATAGAAAGATTCATGAACTTGTGGAAAATTTATTTTTGATTAGTGAGAAAAAGACTTACTAAAAAGCTCAGTCCTTCAGCTATTACCTGTTTTAATTTAATATGAAATATGACTCAAGAAAAATAAGTTGAAAAACATCTACTTTCTTTTGTAGTAAGCAATATGAGCTCAAGTGGGCATTTATTATGTTCAAATTTTTGAATAATTGGTAAGATAAAGGTATTGAGCACCATGGTGAGCAACGGCCTGATACTACATGCCTTTAATAGACTGAACTGTCCATGAGTTTAATGGACCTTCTGTGAAAAAAAGTGTGTGTGTATGTGTAGTGGGGGGAAGTTTGGAGCCTTTTTTGTATCTTTAGTATATAAATATGTGAACGTGGCATTTAACTTCAGAAAACATTTCGTAATAATAAAAATTGCACAATAAAAATTAAGAACAGAAAAACTGTTTTAGAAAACACTCTTTTGGACTTTTTCTTTCTATCACTGAATAAAAAGAAAACAACAAACAAACAAACAAAATCTATGTTATTTTTTAAAAAAAATTCTTTACAATAAAAAAGTATTTCTCAGGGTCATTTAAATCATTGAAAATAATCATCGTTATACTTCAACTCTACCAATAGCTTTTTTTYTTTTATGTTTATCCTCCAATTATGCTATGGCTTTACACAGTTCCAGAAGGTTGAGATTCTAGCAGTAAGAGCACAGTTAATCATAGAATCAATAAGGTTGGAAGGGACCTCTGGAGATCATCTACTCAAAACTCCCTGTTCAATAGGGTCACCTAGAGCATGTTAGACAGGGTTGCATCCAGGAGGGCCTTGAAGATCTCCAGAGAAGGAGACTCCACAGCCTCTCTGGGCAGCCTGTGCCAGGGCTCTGTCACTCTCACGGGGAAGAAATTCCCCCTCACGGTCAGGCAGAACTTCCTGTGCTTCAATTTCTGCCCATTGMCTCTTGTCCTGTCACATGGAACAACTGAAAAGAGTTTGTCCCCGTCCCCTTGACACCCTCCCTTCAGGTGCTTGTACACATTGATAAGATCCCCCCTCAGGCTTCTCTTCGCCAGGCTGAAGAGGCCCAGCTCTCGCAGCTGTTCCTCGTAGGACAGGTGCTCCAGTCCTCTGATCATCTTCTTAGCCCTATACTGGACTCTCTCCAGAAGCTCCATGTCTCTCTTGTCCTGGGGAGCCCAGAACTGGACACAGGACTCAAGATGAGGCCTCCCCAGGGCTGAGSAGAGGGGCAGGATCACCTCCCYCCACCTGCTGGCAACACTCTTCCTAATGCACCCCAGGAGACCATTGGCCTTCCTGGCTGCAAGGACACATTGCTGGCTCATGGTCAATTTGTCATCCAYCAGCACTCCCAGGTCTTTCTSTGCAGAGCTGCTCTCCAGCAGGTCAGCCCCAAGCTTGTACTGGTGCCTAGGGTTATTTTTCCCTAGGTGCAGGACCCTGCACTTGCCCTTGTTGAACCTCAGGAGGTTCCTCTCTGCCCAGCTCTCCAGCCTGTCCAGGTCTCTCTGAMTGGCAGCACAGCCCTCACATGTGTCAGCCACTCCTCCCAGCTTGGGATCATCAGCAAACTTGCTGAGGAGGCACTCTGTCCCCTCATCCAGGTCACTGATAAAAAAGTTGAACAGGATGAGACCCAGTACTGAGCCCTGGGAGATGCCACAAGCCACAGGCCTCCAACTAGACTCCACACCACTGATGATGACCCTGTGAGCTCTGCCTTTCAGCCAATTCTCAATCCATTTCTATGTCCACTCGTCTAACCAATACTTCCTGAGCTTGYCTAAGAGGATATTATGGGAGACAGTGTTCAAAGCCTTGCYGAAGTCAAGGTRCACAATGTCCACTGCTCTGCCCTCATCTACCCAGCCAGTCATTCCATCAGAGAAGGCTATCAGATGGGTTCAGCAGGATTTCCCCTTAGTGAATACAGGCTGGCTATTCTTGATCACCCTCTTTTCCTTCACCTACTGAGAGATGACATCCAGAATGAGCTGTTCCATCCCCTTTCCAGGGATGGAGGTGAGGCTGAYKGGCCTATAGTTGYCTGGGTCTTCTTTCTTGCCCTTTTTGAAGACTGGAGTAACACTGGCTTTCTTCCGGTCCTCAGGCACCTCTCCAGTTCTCTTCAAAGATGATGGGGAGCAGCCTGGCAACAACATTCACCAGCTCCCTCAGTACCCGTGGGTTCATCCCATCCAGACCCGTGCATTTGTGGATGTCTAGCCTGCCCAGAAGGTCTCTAATCCTTTCCTCCTCAACCAMAGGAAAGTCTTCCCTTCTCCAGACTTTCTGCCTCACGTCCAGGCTACAGGATTCCTGGGGGCTGCCCTTAGCAGTGAAGACTGAAGCAAAGAAGGCRTTCAGTAATTCTGCCTTCTCTGTACCCCTTGTCACAAGGGCCCCTGACCCATTCAGTAGTGGGCCCACATTTTCCCTAGCCCTCCTCKTGCTGCTGATKTATTTGAAGAAGCCCTTCCTGTTGTCCTTAACATCCCTTGCAAGACTCAATTCCAGCTGGGCCTTAGCCTTCCTCGCCGCATCTCTACATACTCTGACTGCATTCCTATAATTCTCCCAAGTAGCCTGTCCCCTCTTCCACAGTCTGTGTACTTTCTTCTTCTGTCTGAATTTGGCCAGGAGGTCCTTGCTCACCCATGCAGGTCTCCTATCCCTTTTGCTGCACTTCTTACTCATAGGGATGCACCGCTCTTGAGCTTGGAGGAAGTGATGTTTGAATAGTAGCCAGCTCCCCTGGACCCCCCTTCCTTCTAGGGCCTTAACCCATGAGACTCCACCAATTAGGTCTCTGAAGAGSCCAAAGTCTGCTCTCCTGAAGTCCAGGGTTGCAATTCTGCTTGCTGCCTTACTTCTTTCCTGCAGGATCTTGAACTCCACCATCTCGTGGTCACTGCAGCCAAGGCTGCCCCCGCAACCTTCACATCTCTAACCAGTCCCTCCCTGTTGGTAAGGACAAGGTCCAGCAGGATACCCTTCCTTGTTATATAACTGAGAAGAAAGTTTCAAGGTCCATCAATTTTCATGGTTCAAAGGAACATTACTTAACTAGTTAACATTATGACTGAATAATCATCTGTATGTTGTAGGCCTGAATGGCTAGATGAATAGGGTAGATTTTACATTATACTATCCTGTAAGTAATATGTATTTGGATTCTGTTGAACACTAGCTTCCATGTTGGACTGAGAAGTCAAATACTTAACACATTTTGAGGGGAAAAATTCTAATCATATTGAAGCCAACTAGTGAAGTCAATATACTGTTCCTGTAATGTATTTCTGTATAAAATAATTAGGTTTATGACTATTATAATATGTTAGTACACTTGTGAATTGAATTAACTCATGTTAATGTRATCCAATTTTCAGAGCAAAGAATAATATAATTCCTAATTTGTATTGTCTCTGGAATTCCATATTAAAAAAAAAATTGTTAAATGTTGTTATTTTAATTTATTTTTCAAAAAAAAGCAAGAATATCATATAAGTCATTTATGTACATTTAAAATATCATTAAGAATTATAGCTGTTTTAGATGTAGGAAAAAGTTCAAAAAATAATTAACAGTGACATCCCCTATACTAAAATAATTAAACTTTGCTGGACATATTTGCTTATATCTTTTCTACTTTTGGAAGCCAGGCTGAATTCATATTTAAGGGGTCAAGACAAAATCACGGAATGGTTGAGGCTGAGGTTGAAAGAGGCCTCTGGAGATCATCTAGTMTAAACATCTTATTTGGACTAGAAATCTCCACACAACAGACCATAGATAGACCATGTCACAGAATCACAGCATCACAGAATGATTAAGGTTGGAAGGGAACTCTGGGGATCCAGTCCAACCCCCACTGCTCAAGCAGGCTCACCTATAGCATGTTAGACAGGATTGCATCCAGGCAGGTTTTGAATATCTTTAGAGAAGGAGACTCCACAACCTCTCTGAGCAAAATGTTAGTTGTATTCAAATTATTTTTCACACTTTGAGACTAGTCCATGCCAAGATGCACAGCAATTATATATGTCCCCAAGTCCCACTACAAGAGACTTCTCTAACACTGCTGCCTCTAATTTGCTTGTATCTCCTACACCCTTTGGCCATTTCATGCACTTTATCAGATCTCCATCTCCTTTGACTCTGAAGTGTTTATACCATCCTTATACACAACCTGGCAAGCTGTATGAACTGCTACATTGCTTATAAGTGACAGACTGCTGTGATATATGCCTTAGGGAACACACTGAACTGCATGACCTAAGGCACTTGTGGACAACATGGATGAGAGCTGAAATAAAGTGAGGGAAGTCCATCTCAGGCCATCCATTCTTTTCAGACTGAGACTCAGTCCATGGAGATGTGGAGAGTCCACAACAGCCTGAGTCTGTTTTTACCCTGTGCTAMCATGGGCTGGCATGCACATCCTAGCAGGAGTGTTGTCTGTTGATTCATACAGACCATCTGACCCTGATCTCTCTGTGCCGTATAGAATGACAGTATTGGAAGAAGATAGTCTCAGCTTACTGCTTCAATTTCAATGTCCCTAAGACATGTTTCCAAACCTGTAATGGGAGAGTGAGGTATATGGAAGACCTGCTTCCACTCTTGCAAAATGGTTTATATTGCTTTTACAAAGCCAGAGCTGCTCCATTGCGGACCAAAGATAAACAATGAATTTGTAGAGGCCAGTGGCAGGGATGCATCTTATGTGGATGATGTTTTAGGAGTGCAATATGCCTAAGAAATGACTATGCATGTACCTCGACTGGATTTCAGCCATGAGCACAGAACYGAGTGATGACCAGGCAGCGAGGGCCCTGGCACAGCCAATTTCTTTCTTAGAACAATAGGTTAGCTATACCACCTCAATACAAAGTATATCACTGAACAGAAAGGTTTTCAAGGTCCTCAGTCATCAGATCAATTACATCTCTGTCATTTTTTATAAATCTTCCTAAATAAACCATGATGGTGACCACGTCACCAGCTGATATAATTCATTTTTTCTGCACCACAATCTTTACCTTTGTGAAGACTTGCTTATCAGTCTGGACCTTTCTTGCTGTAACTTCACTTTTTTTTTTTTTTCCTCTCTGCCCCCCCTTGACATTGTCCCTAATGAATTTCATCCTATTTTTCTCTTAATTCTATCAATTTTTAATTCTAATTTCATCCTCCAGCCTGCCTACTGTCTCTCTCATCATGATGTTTGAAAATTAAAGAGCTACACTTTCTTTTGCAACGTACAAATTATTAAAGAAAACATACACTATTAAATACTAAATACCTTTTGCAAATATGGATTGAATGAACTACATCTAGAGATCTATATGGAGAGAGTGTGTTAGGAAGCCTAGTGTATAAGACCACATGAGGGAGGAGAAAATTACTCAGGAGAACTGTACATTTCTGGTCTTTTCTTTCTAAACACAGGGGGCCTTCCCTCATCTATTGCTTGACCAGACTATGGATGTGTTCCCTAGCTCATGTGTGCTCCTTCTTATATAGCCCAAATATACGTATGTACTTATTTACGGTCTAGGTGAACTAGCACAGATGTGTAAGAGTAAATAAAATCATACTGGAGGAGAAGTGGGGGGATATGCAACCTGGCAGAATAGCTCCCAGAGGTCAACTGTAGTCTTAATGTACTGACTTGGTAATGGCCTCGAACTCAGAATTGTCTCATCTGTGCCTTGTATGTGCCTCAGAAACAAATACCTGAACTTCTAACTCCTTCTACAGYAAAGCTTTGTCTAGTTCAGGAAAGGTCAGAATTTATCAGGGAATTAGTTGCCACTTCCCTCCCATGGATCTCATGTCACTCACTGTAGAATGAGCGAGTATGATGTGATGTCCAGGAAAGCAAAATTAGATCTTAAGTCTTCATTGCTGTAGACTTTCATTTATTAAAACTCCTTTATTAATCATTCATTTATTAATATAWTTGCTTTGTTGTGATGCATGAGTCATGTCTCATGCAGCAACATGAGACTATGGCTTCATGTTGCTCTTTAGAAATTTTGCCATATCCAAAGCCCTGCACTGCAGTATATTCTCTAAGTATTCATGAGAGTTTCTTTAGCTCTTTATACCGGTTTCTTYTGGAATCTAGTTATATCGCATGAAGAGATACCTCAGAAGGCCTCTCACTGACAGTGGATTTATCTAATGAGACAGTGGGCTCAGTGCAGCATGGTTCAGGCTGAGGTGCATGGGTGAAGATACAATATCTAATGAAACATCTTTGCAAGACTGTAGGTCACTTTGATCCTGCCTGTAGAAGTGGAGTAAACCCCCAATTTCCTAAACCAGAGCTTTCACATCTGGAGAGCCAGTGAACATTTCCCAAAGCTGTGCATGATTACATGTAGACTTGTTGAAAATGAAGCTATCTGAGAAGTCAGGACTCGAATTCAATCTTGATATAAAGTTAACATGACTTATGTGTGTAATGGAGATACTACACATTTAAAATAATTGCTAGTTCCTTTAAACTAGCATGTCCTGAAATAGGAAATGGCATTGTTCTTCAAAGAGAATATTCCAACACATACTATAGAGATAGTTTCTGCTAATAATGGTCTACTACTTTTTTAAAAAAAAAATATATATATATATTAGATAAGAAATAATTCCAATTATTCATTTTACTTATTTAGGTAGTAATTCTTTCACTTCCAGTGAGTTGTGACACAGACTGCCTCTTCAAAATAAATCTTATTATTTTGAGTTGTGCATAAAATATCATTGATTTTTAGCATATAGTGGTAAGGATTTTCCTTTTTCCTTTTCCCTTTTTCTTCTTTTTTTCTTTTTTTCTTTTTTTTCCCCTCTCTCTCACTCTCTCTGTTTATTTATTTTGTTTTCTTTCCCCAAAGTTTAGCCTTTATCAAAGAGAAAGGCAGAAAAAACTACTATAGTTAAATTAACTGGCTAACGTATTTTTGATAGATGGGAAAAAATCAAACAACTAATTTTAGAATGTTTTATTTTAAATTCCTTATCCTTCCAGAACATTTTAAAGTATTTTCAATTTGCAGGTTCACTGGTGACAGATGACTTCATTAATGATACTTTTTCTTCTCCTTTTTATTTTTTAAAAATGTCTCTACTGTGGATGGCATTGAAAAACAAAGTGATATATCGTTACCCTTGGAATTTTGGAAGATTATCACTGTTTACAGAAGATAAGATCAATATGCTTTTTAATCATACTGTACTTGAACTGGCATTTCACACGGCTTTTCAAATGCTGGACAGTAAAGTCTTAGGATATGAGAACACATTCATTCTAATGGCAAGTATCTTTGTACAGTACGTTATGCCTCTGAGAAACAGCTAAGCTAGTGTTATGACATGTTTCTGAATATCATACAATTTCTTCACATTAGAAAAATATTAATACACATGCTTTCATTGAGTGGAAAGTACAGATTAGGTACATAAGAAGAGATAAGATGAACTTTGGGCTCACCTTTTGAAAAAAAGCTTTATGTGATTGAATATCTGCCACAGAGTCAAAATTATAGTGTTTGGCATCCTAGGTGGAAGGGACAGCCAACGTTCTCCTTAGTGCTGCTGCTGCCAAAGGATACTTCTATTAAATTGCAAATGGTAGGAATAAATAAAAAAAAAAAGTGGGGGGGGGGGATATTTTCAAAACTAATCATTAACCTCTGCTTCTTGAGTGTTGGATGTTCTTCCTTAGACAATAAGGAGAGTGTTTGGAAACAGACTATGCTTTTCTATATATGCTTTTCTAAATATGAGCTGCAGGAAAAAAAAWTCATGTCACATAAGCTAAAATTAGCAAAGAAACTATTAGAGTGAAAARTTTATCTGGGGGAAGTATGTCAAAGAAGAGGAGATTAAGGACCTGATCTAAAAGACCAGTAAAGTCAGTGTGATTATTATCATTTACTTTATAGATGRTTAGATCAAGCTCTAAGCCTTTGTTCTGGGAAGARAAAGAGAAGGAGGGAGTAAAGACGRAGAAGTGAATCAAAGACTGAAATATGAGATAAAAGAGTTTTGCTGCAAGATATGTCTATAGATTAAGAGCTTGAACCTAAGATCGTTTCTTTTTCAATTTATGCTTCAGTACCTAAAACATGAAGTACTGAAGAAAAGCATTTATTACTATCTGATTAATTTGTTTCTTAATTTCAGGGTGTTTTAGCATCACGAAGCATTAAAATGTACATATATAAGCTCTATAACCTTTGAAAGTTCTCCTATCCCCTCTGGAGAAATACTGTAAATATCCTTGACAACTGTAATAACTGGACATTGTTAGAGCAACGCTAACAGAGGGGGTTAACAGCTTGTGCGTGTACGAAATACTTGAAGTCAGACAGAAAGCCATTATTATGACCTTGTGCTGACCACATTCTATGAAGTGTTACATGATCAGGGACAGGGAAGTTGCTTAATGGAAGTTATATAGTAGCTAGATGTATCCTTGTCACACTTCATCTAAACTGATACATTGCAATGGTCCGCACTGCTCAGACCTGGCAATTACTGTCCAATTCCAATCTATTCCACACTGCCACTATAATGAAAAATAATTAGGAGCCTGAAAATGAGTTTTCACATGAAATGGTTTCAGTGCTTGGACACAATCGCCTTTGGCAGATGGCTTTGGGTTTGCTTTAATATAATAAAGACAGTTAATCATCTCTAAAGAGTGCACAGAATGAATAAACTTTTAACACTACTTTCTCCTCTGAAACTCTCATATTGATCAAATGTTTAATACTTGAGTTCATGTTTCTATGGGTGAATGTTTTTAAATAGCTAATACTTGGGAACCCATGTACGTACTGGTATAGTAGGGAAGGACCAAAATTAACCCAGAGGCCAATTTCTTGATCCTAGAGTTTAGAAACTAAAATCAAAGGTGGGGGGGGGGGGAGAGAATAAACAAGCAGCAACAAAATCCTCCTAAATACTTGTAGAAGTGCAGACCTTTGGAATGTATTCATAAATTCTCTCAAATAAATTATGGCATACTTGAAATGCACGAAATAATGTGGCAAAACAGAAATAGGATTATTGACTAATATTCAGAAAACATTTGTGACTATTGTAGTCAAAGTGGAAATTGCTAATGAACAGTGAGAAGCAGTTCATCTGCCTTCAGTCACGTGCAGTGTGGTTGTTAGTCACATTAGGCTCCCTTTGTAGTCAAAGTGGAGAAATAGGCACATTCAGGGTGCAATTGGTATGACCTATGTTAGATGTCTACTTTTGGTTGAGACGAATTACACCCCAGAAGGTATTTCAATTTCTCTTCCCTGACGGTTAAGGTAGCCCAGAGCGATTAGCTCAGATGTAGATGTCAATAGTGTTTAAARTTCGATTCAATAAATCTCTCTTGAATAACTGTGCTTGGTTTTCATTAAACTATTTGCTAAACTTTGTACTGGTTTTGTGTATGTTTATGTACGGCTGTGTGGGATARATGTGAAGAAACATTGAACGGTGTCTCATATAAAAGGTACAAACCATACGACATAAGAATTTGAATATTGAGGGATGGATAAAAATCTTTCCACTGCATTCAGTGAACTCTGAATTATATTCTRCAGCAGTAATACTAATAAAAATACTGATATTGTGCTTCTGTACAAACCAAAAAATGGATAGCCCATTCTCTTCCTGAAGAACTTAAATAAACAAGACAAAAACATAGTGACAGGTATATGACATGTTAGCAGATGATGATAACAAAGACTATGCAGCTCTGTAGTTCTTGATTATTTTTAGTGGAGGAGGGATTAGCTAAAGAGCTGTGGAAAGAGATGTAGACAGGACCAGTGAGGGGAAAAAGAATATAAAATGGGCTAGTGTTAGTGTTTGTGAATAACATGGCTGTTGAAATATAGAAAGATCAAGTAATAGAAATATCTGAAGTAGAAAAGCCCATAAAAACTATGGAAAGTATTCTGAATATCTCAGCATCTCATTTTTTTGTCTTGTTCTACTGAATTCCTCTTCCCCCGCCATGCCCCCTGCCGGTAGTTATTCTCCCAGGCTGCAGGGCAGAGGGAATAAGGAACATGCTATCTCTAGTTAATATCTCTACCAGAGAACAGTCTTCCCTTGGAAATATCTGGTTGTAGGGTCTCCAGCAAGGCCTCTCTCTCTCTCCTTTTTTTTTTTTTTTTTTTTTTTTTTTTTTTTTTTTTTTTTTTTTTTTTTTTTTTTTTT